>NC_052486.1:21717374-21735985 GCF_009730915.1 Dioscorea cayenensis subsp. rotundata | reverse complement strand
CAGTGCGGAAGTCACGCATGGGGTACATCTCCATGACCTTTGGAGTTAAAATGTGTCATTTTGCGACATGTTGATGACCTTCTCATTTCTAACCCGGGAGGAGGAGGGCGTTCGTATCATCAAGTTCATCCTCTATATTTTTGAAGGTTTATCGAGGGCCTCAATGTTAACTCGATAAAAACTTGTTTTAGTTGTCGCCCATCTTGAGCCTCGTATTTCTCTATCTAGAAACGCGGTTCGGCTGGCTAGAATTCCGGCTGCCCTCACCGCATAACCTATAATGGAATTCCTATATATCGGAGACGAGCCCTTTTGAGACAAGATGGGACATGCTGGAACAAAATCCAGCTCGAGACTTGCATCCACCGGAAATCCGGTTACTCTCCTTGTGGTCGTCTCGCACTTTGGTAAAGCTTCGGTGCTTGTTGTATCCCCACCCTCTTCGATCCCCACCCTACTTGGATGTCGATCTTTAAGCGCTGCTTGGGTGATTAAGAACATTGACAAAATTAGAAGATTTCCTTTGGTCCGCAGGATACCTAACATAGCAAAAATCGATGCCCGATAGGCGGGCAAGATGCTGCGGTCATGCTGAGACGTAGGTGGTTGAGGTCTGGAACTGCTGAAAGCTTTTCAACAATGCCCTCACGAGCTGATGATGTGGAAGATCGAGTCGGGAAGATATCTTGGTGTGGCGGGGGACATCATCAGTGAAATTTATTTCGAGAAGGATCTACCCGGCACTTGGCACCTCGCCAAAATGAGAGCTGACGATCCTGGAATGGTATCCCTCGGCTGCATGCACCGACTTTTGAGATTTGTTCCGCGATTGTGAAGAATGGAGCCTCTACGCTGACGGCTTGATAATTGAGGTTTGAAGGTCGTGCGCTTCAGCGACATTTGGCCCCATATGTTCCTCTTATCTCGATCTAAGGGAAGAAAAGCGATGGTAGATTTTATTCATAGAGGACGAGCCCGGTTTCGTAGTCGATTTCCTGCGGCGAACAGCTTAATTAACTCTGCTCCGTTCCAGCCCTCTCCTAGAGATCGATGAAACACCAGCGTTGGCCGATTGCAAATGGAGATTCTCAGGTTAAAACCTTCTATAACTTCTTGAGCGATTGGGGTATTCATTGCCACAAAACCAATGTGTCATTCTTGGGAGGGTTTGCCGAGATTAACCTCTTCGCGAAAAGCTTTGCGGTGGGATAACAAAAATCTTGACTCTTGAAAACACTTGCATGGCGTAGATGTAATGTTGTTTTCTACGCCTACTTGATAGTGATGTGCCCTGTGATTTGGAGCACGAGCGTGCATCTGGCGATCCAACTGCTACGTGCCCTTTGCCCACATTGGACTTATTTTGGCTAACTTTTGAGCGCTGGTTGCACTCCTCGATCTCTTGGCGAGCTTTGGGGAGTCTGGCGGCAGTCTTTACCTAAAACTGCTTCCACTATGGCGATTTGTTACTAAGGGCTCTCACTTGGATCATTTGAAAGCAGATAAAGAAAATGCTCGCATTTTTCAGCTCTGCTTGTCTTTCGACTACTTCTTTGATTTTAAAGATTTGAGCATTTGGTGCTTTTTCTTGGTTTTCGGCTTTACCTCGAGTCGAAGAGGCTAAAACTTGAGCATCCGATGGCAAAGGTCAAGAAAAGTGCGGACGAGGTACCCTTTTCTTCCGGTGGCCGCGTTATACTGTGGCCCTTTCGGCGACCCTTACCCACGGCACGGAATGTAGTCTTCTTGTTTGGCGCTCGCGCCCTTAGATCTCCTTTGCTTTGAGGGGTTGCTTTTTGTCTACTCTCCGCTTTGTATGCCTACTGTTGTTTTCCTTTCTCTCCACTCCTTGTGGTTGTTTTGTAGAAAGCCTCGGCTCGTTTTAGCACTCTGCTTATCTTGGCAGATGAATGGTTTATCCAACTTTTCAATTACTTTGTAGGAAATAATTGAATCATTGGGTTTTACCTGCATGGTGGGTGGGCTTAGAGCCTTCAGAGTTCTTGATCTCGGTTACAACTCCTGTTCAGGGTCCAATTCCTCGTTCTTTGGGGAATTCTCTCGGTTTCTTGATTTACAGGAACTTGCTTGAGAAAGTACTTGGACGGAACTCTTCCATTCACTCTTGGTCCAGCTCTCCAGAAGTTGATTAATTTTGTTCTCTGCCACCACTTGTGGCTTTCTCACCAAATCCCATTGTGATATCATTTTCTGCAATGCCGTTCGAGATCCCACACCTTGGTGTGTAAAGTTATTGCTCATGTGTGGGATCATTTGAAGTGCCAAAGAGTTTGTTGGGCATGAAGCTAATTTTTGAACAATTTCACTCATTTTGATGAGCTCTTCCTCTTTGTCCGTATCGGCACCAACGAGGTGCACAAAGGTGAGTTCTCTTCGGATTACTTTGTTTTCCAATGCTCGGTCTGTTATTGTTTCTCTTGCGTTTGCTTCTCTCGAGCTCTCGACGATTCGTCGATGGAAGAAATCTGCTTCCGCACGTTGGGAGTAGGCGTTGCAAGTGGCGTTGAACTACGCTGTTATTCCATCGTGAACATCTTTGTTGATAAATGCTTGCGCTGCTGCGGTTGTTACCAGCTTGGTCGCATTATCGCGGGCGGCTTCAGGATCTCAAGATTGAATTTATCAGAGACTTCTTTTAAATACTGCTCGGGATCACCTCATGGCCATTGCATCGCGAGGGTCTTGGATGCTTACGCAACCCCTCTAGCTTCATTTGGTTTCCAACAGCTCAGCCCTCAACCTCTTCTTGTTTGGTGAGAGAGAATTACCTCGCACTGGTTAATGAAAAACTTCACTGATTCCGGGACATTTGTGGTTTCCTGTTCCTTGTTGTTTTGTAATTTCCTTTCCCTTCTATTTCCCTTCCTTTATTAATGATTACTTGGTTCTTCCAGCACCTTGCTTTCACTTGAGAAGTATGTACCACCGAAGTGTGGTCGAGGTGACTTCTCTATGAATCGTTTTTCATGTTTTCTGAGTGTTTGGGCTGCTCATGTGGTCACCATTATATATATATATATATATAAAATGCATTAATTTACATCATTACCTAAAACGTCCATGTGGTCCACCATTTGATTGTATACTTGTTATACTTGTTCTTACTATTTGTTATGTGTTCTTCCCTTAACAAATGATTTATGCGTGTGCGTGGAGCTGGTTGATCCAGAGACCCTTGTCAACAAAAGCCTTGCTTTCACTTGAGAAGTATGTACCACCGAAGTATGTGGACCCAGAGTGACTTCTCTATGGATCGTTTCTCTATCATTTTTCTAGTGTTTGGGCTGCTCGTGTGGTCACCATTATATATATATATATATATGAAAAAAAAAGGATACTAATTAAAAAGAGATATATAGTGATAATGACAAGGTCACTCTGAGAAGAAAGGGTGGGAGAGAAAGGGCAGCATCAAGCGTTTTTGAGCTACAATATTGAAAGCAAGGGAAAAAGGGGAAGAGGAGGTGGTGGCGGCGGTTGGTCTCTTGGTTTTCCAAAACTGTACATACTGTCAAACAAGAGTACTGCAGCTTGCTATATGATCTGATAGCTAGCATTTTATTGAATTTATTTATTTATTTATATAAAGAATAAAAAGGGAAGAAAAAGAAAAGATAGGAGATGTGTGATGAAGATATATATATGAAGCAATGGGTTGGCACATGCTTGGTTATATATGTTATATTATTATTTTTGGAGAAGGGTAGATAATTAAAGGGTATATATATGTACACACACAAACACACACACACACACACACACACATATATATATATATATAATATTAAATCAATGCCTATATATATGCCCCCAAAGCAACACTGCATTTGAGATAACTAAAGAAGCCAGTAACAAAGGAAAGGGAGAGAGCTAGTGAGATGGAGCAGCAGCAACAGTTGGTGGAGATGGACTTATCAAGTGGTATGAATATGAAGGAGTGCCATTTATGCTCAGCCACTCAAACTCCTCGCTGGAGGAGGGTCCCAAAGGTCCTAGGGTAAATATATATATATATATATATATCATCGATCACCCGGCCTTCATCATGTATATATATGTGCAGTGTTCTCTTCTTCATTCTTAGCAAACCTCCATCTTTACATCATGCATGCAATGCAAACTTCACTTACCTCTCTTGCATGTATCTCCAATGGGACACTAGCCAGTACTTGGGTATCCGCCCATTACACCATCACAAAGAGCACCTTCTTTAGCTTGTTGATGGTGATGCATGTTCCATATATAGCCAATGTAACTCACTGGTACTCATGATTAGCATTTTGGGGTTCCTAATTCCCACTGGATCTCCATCACATATATATATATATATCGTCTTTCACTTGTCTCTTAATTTTAACCACTTGATATAGTTTGTTGAAATTGGCTCTTCATTGTTGGGACAGGATATATACTCATTGTTGAAGCTGGTTCTTCATTGTTTCATTAGTTTCTAGTTATATATATAATTAACACTGGTTTTAATTTCCATGTTTCTATTGTATGTACTTAGACTCTCTGTAATTCATGTGGCATACGCTACCTCAATGACCAGAAGAAGATCAACACCACAAACCTCACTCTTGGACCAACTCCAAATCCTGAACAACATGCTTGACAGTGTTATGAGAAGCAATTATCTGATTACACTGTGTGGAATGCTATCTTTTTAAGTCTCACAATCTCTAGCTAATGTCATCTTTTTCTTGATCAAGTTTTTCAATGTTTTAAGATTTTTGAATAATCTACAACTCATGTGGTGACTTGTTATTATTAATAAACATCCAAAGAAAACAAAAAACCTAAAAATATAATGTGATGAATGTTGGAAATATAATCTGACGTCGGTTGTAGTAATAGAAGTGTAATGGGTTTATATATAGGTATAGAGGTTGAGCCACTTAAGTCTTGAGATTTTTTTGGTGTAAGACCCACTAGGCATATAAAGCTGCATATAAGTACCCACTAGTACTCAAAAATATAAAAATCTAACGTGGTAGTCGAGATTCGGGGATGATCTTGATAAGCGATTATAGTGGGACATCAGTAAAAAGACCTACGAGGTTAGGAAGGAACATCAGTCGAAGTTAAAAATAGGACATACATGAGCACAAGTGGTGTCTGAGTCCAGTGTGTGTGGGACCTCACGAGACCAAAGTAGTGTCTAGATCACAGTAGCAGACATACAGGGTGTCTAAGTGCATGTCAGAGTTCGACCGCAGTTGAACTTGAAGGAGGATGTTGGAAATATAGATCTACGCGTCGGTTGTGTAATAGAAGTGTAATGGGTTTATATATAGGGTATAGAGGTTGGTAGCTAAGTCTTGAGAGCTTTTGGTGTAAGACACTAGCCGTCTCATAAAAGCCGTATAGAGACCACTAATACCAAAAAAATATAAAAATCTAACAATGAACCAACACATGCAAATGTGAGAACAAACTGGAACTAGAACACTGTTCTACGTACGTACAAGCAGGGTTTTGAATTGGCTGCTGTGAATGCAGTGATTTGTTTTCTTAACTAGTTCTGGCTAGTCCAGCATCTTATTTTGTTGTTGATCAAGTTACTTGCTGTCCCAGCTATACTATCCTGCTCCTTTAGCCACACACAAACACACACACACAAATAACATAAAATAAAATAATAATAATAATTATTATTATTAAAAGAAGAAGAAAAGGGAGAAAACAAAAAGGGAGAAGAAGAAGAAGAAGTACTGTTTCTTTCCCTTAAATAAATCTGTGGTTTGTCTCCATTATTCAAAAAGAAGAAGAAGTAGCATTGCTCTAAAAAGAAGAAGTACTGTTTCTTTGCCAGAAAAGCGCATGGGAAGAAGAAGTGCTACTTTCTAACTCAAATATTTTCTATATAAATTTTTACCATAGCATATCATTAAAAATGTTTCAAAAATATATAAAAATCAATGTACGTATGACTAGTGGCGGAATCAAAATTAAAGAGGTGTTGAATTTAAATTTATAATTTTTTTAATATAAAATAATTCTATTAATTTAAATTTGAGATTATAATAATTAATATTTTAAAAATATAAAATATATATCCATCTAAAAAATTTGGTTTATGTGTAAAACCGCTATCATATTTACATAATTAGCGATTAACTCAACTAGTTAAACACTAAATTAACAAATACTACAATTAAAAAACAACTTTAAACAAATTAATATTCAATTATTAAATACAACAATTATTCAACAAATAATCTAATGAATAATTAAAATTTTCATAACAATTAATTACAACATATATATAACATTTTTTCACAATAATTTTCATAATGAAACAAATATTTAACAAATATCTAACCATTATTCAACAAATATAAATATTTTTACACAACAAATAATCACACAAAAATTAAAAAAATTAAATTAGATATAAAACAAGCAAGAAAAAAACAATAAATCCCTATAATAAAAATAAAACATAAACTTGGAGATAATTGATTAAAGAGAAAAAAACTCACAAATCCATAAGATCAGCAATGTTTTTTATTTTAGAGATTTTACAATAACAATTGTATTTTTTAGGATTTTATTTTTATTTTTATATTAATATCTTAAATATTGATAATAATGTATTAATAAGTTCAATAAAAAAAATCTATATATAAAGTTTAAAAACAAAAATATTTGAATATTTATGTTTGGCTAGCCATATTATTTATTATCACTCAACATCAAATTTATTTAATATAGTAATTTTATTATTTTTATTTAATTTATTTTAAATAATATGAGGTAGAATTTTTAAAAAAACTAAAAATAGCATTTTTCATATGAATTATAATGATTAATATTTTAATTATATATATATATATATATATATGATGTGCCAGGGGCACTCAAGCACCCCCTTGGCACCCTATATGATCGGCCACCCCCCCTAGCAATATTATTTATCATCACTCAACATCAAATTTATTTAATATAGTAAATTTATTATTTTTATTTAATTTATTTTAAATAATATGGGGTAGAATTAAAAAAAAAACTAAAAATAACATTTTTCATATGAATTATAATGATTCATATGTTAATTATATATATGATGGGCCAGGGGCGCTCAAGCACCCCCTTGGCCCCCCCTATGATCGGCCACCCCCCTAGCAATATTATTTATTATCACTCAACATCAAATTTATTTAATATAGTAATTTTATTATTTTTATTTAAATTATTTTAAATAATACGAGGTAGAATTTAAAAAAAAACCTAAAAATAACATTTTTCATGATTAATATATTTTAATTATATATATATATATATATATGATGGGCCAGGGCCGCTCAAGCACCCCCTTGGCCAGTTGGCCCTCCCCCTAAAATCCGGCAGTGCGTATGACCCGCGGACTAATTGCAACCTAGGCAAGCACACTGGAGGGTCAACATTCCAAGATGATGTTTTCTCGATAACTACCCGGTAATCATAGCATTGTAACTGGCACTCCCCCCCTCTTTGACATTCCATCAAACACCTTCCGTGCAAACCCGACCTCGCCGCACTTCCCATACATATCCACAACATATGGAGTCTCTAAACCAACCGTTCCTAGCATGGGCTTTGATGGTCTCGTTCCAAAGGAAAAGCGTGGGGCGTTTGGGGAAGCTGTACGGGTGGGATGAGAGGTAGGAGTGGGCGAGGCGGGTGAGAAGGAAAGGGTGGTGAGAGAGGTGAGACTCAGACGATGATGGCGTGGAGGTGGAGGAGATAACGAGGCGAGTTGTAGGAGTGGAGTTTGAGGAGGGAGAGGAGAGTTTGGAGGGTCTTCTTGAAAGGTTAACCCCATCACAGCCTCACTTTTGGACAATGTTTTAAAAATCGGACCGGTTGCTGACCCGGATAGGTAATTGGTTCACGGTGAACTAGTTGGACTGGCCGGGTTAACCGGATTTAACATTTTTCAAATAAATAAATTTTTTAAAATTAATAAATAAATAAATAATAATTTAAAAATAAATAAAAAAAATTATAAAATTACATATTGCAAAATTATATTGCCTTTGTAAGATCACAAATTGTCAACTCTATATAAAATTAAAATTTTCAAAGTACTAATATACAAAGATATAATCTTACAACAAATATTTAAAAAAATAAATAATTAAATAAAATATAAGTATACAATAACAACAACAATAAAAAATGAGGAATAATATAAAATACAATTATATAATATCTTGATTTTTGTTTTTTTGAAATGAGTTTAACTTTAAAAATTAAAAACAAAATAAAATAAAATAAACCAACCAGATTTTTTTTTTCAAATAAATAAATATTTTAAAATTAAAAAAATATTAGAAAATAAGTAAAGATAATTTCAAAAATAAGGAAAAAATAATAATAAATGATACAAAAATTACATATTGCAAAGTTAAATTAACTTTATAAAGTTACAAAAATCTCAACTTTACATAAAAATTAAAAATTTTCAAAAATACAAATATACAAGGATACAACTATACAACAAATATTGAAAAATAAAGAATTAAATAAAATATAAGTATACAAGTAAACAACAACAACAACAACAAATCAGGAATAAAATAAAATACAATTATACACTCTACTACTACTACAACAACAACAATAAAATTATTAACTTTATTTAAGTTTTTAATTATAAAATAAATAAACCAATTAAATAATTTAAATTAATAAATTAGCTGGTCCGGTTCAACCGGTTCACCGGTTGCACCGCCCGGTCTGGTTCTTTAGTGTTTTATATGACTAATCGGACCAATTTATTGGCCGGTTCCCGGTTGAACCGGCCAATCCGGTCCGATTTTTAAATCATTGGTTTTTTTCTACAAATCATTTAAATACTTTATTTTACAAATAAATAATAAACACTATTGCATTTTTCCTAAGTCCTCAAATAGATGATAATTTCGGAATGCACAATACTACGTGATTTAAGAATAAAAACTCATCTAGGAACTTTATTTTCTAGTAAATAATAATCAATATTGTATTTTCATTGAAATATATAATTATATCACATTATCCCAAAATCCTTCGATGGATAACATCATTTTTTAAATTTTTTTTTTCAAAATGCACAATGCCATGCAATTAAAAAAAAAAAACCTCTTATAAAAAAACTTTAATTTACAAATAAATGATAACCATTGTTGTATTTCTTTTATTGTGATATACAATATCAAATTATGCCAAAGTCCTCAAATGAAATGACAACTCATTATTATTTTTTATTTGATATGGATATGTTACATATATTATGTTTTTTTAAAGAGATAAAAAAAAAACTTTTATTGAGAGAAAAAATATTCAAGAGAAAAAAAAAACACAAGTTCTTGAGCAATGAAACAAAACAATAGTCTACTAGCTGTGGAGTCCAACACAAATATTGAAAGAGAAAAAACAAATCAAGAAGATAACAACAGAGATGAAAAATGGGTAAATTTTCCTAGTGTATATTGAACTTTTCACTTTTTTTTTTCATTTGAGTACTAATTTTCAATTTTTATCACAATGAGTACTAAATTTTGATTTCATTTCACTAGCAAGGTAATTAGAGTTTTTCGGTGAGTTTCTAGTGACATGGATGAAATATCTATGTGATTCACATCTCTCTCTTGTGTAGAGGATGCCACATTGGAAATTCTAGTGTCCACGTCATCAGAGATTCATTGAAAAGCTTCAATTATCATGTCAGTGAAATAAATTCAGTATTCACTCAAAAAATTTACCCCACAAAAAATCAATAAAAAAAAAAATGATGGGTATTCAGAATTTAGCCTATCTATTTGGCTTAAATATTATTTAATAGCAGAAGTTGATGATGATTTTAATGACAACAAGGATGAGGAGGATGAAGAGAAATTGGTCTTGTTGGATGAAGAGTGGGGAAGGAGATCATGATGTCTTTGCCTTAACTAAATTTTGTTCATCACAAATTATTTTTATTGTTCTTTTTTATCATTATGTAAATATCATTGTTATATTTTGTTCTTTAGAGTAATTATAAGTGAATAATCATCTTTTAATAATAGAATTTCACAATTTTTTTAGGTTAGAAATATATATATATATATATATATAGAATCTATTTTACATGAAATATTAGGTTTTTTTACTGAATTGTCTGTACCATAGTTCGATTCAATTCACGAATAGACATATGAGTTTTTTAAACTTTTTTATTTATGATTTGACAGCTATATATACTTTGACTCAAGAAAAATGAACTTCATGGCTAGGGGTGTAATTGATCGAGTTCGAGCCGAGCAGTAGCGAGCTCGAGCTCGAGCTTGGCTGAAAATTCGGTACTCGATACTCGGCTCGAGCTCGATCGAGTATTTATTTTATAGCTCGAGCTCGATCGAGTATTTATTTTATAGCTCGAGCTCGACTCGGTACATAAATCGAGCTACTCGAGCTCGCTAGATTAAGCTCGAAAAGCTGAAAATAACCATAAACATTATGCTCGAGCTCGATCGTTTTTCCCCTTGATTTTTATCAAATAAATCTAATATTATATATATACATACATGCTCGATTAGGCTCGCGAGCACTCGAGCCAAGTATCACAATACTCGAACTCGGCTCGCTCGACTACTCGAGCTCGAGCTCGGCTCGATTATGACCGAGCTGAGTTCGAGTTTTCACCGAGTCGAGCCCGAGTAGCTTGCGAGTAGAGGTGTATCATTTACACCCCTATTCATGGCTATGATTTTTTCCTTTTCCAGACTTAATTAGCATGGTGTTGTTTGTGTCTTTGTAATCATTTTTTCAAATTTTGTATTGATCACAGAAGCATAAAGCATGTGCAAGTTTTAATTTCTTTTTTCCTTTAGAAAGTTTCACTTTATTACTCAAGATCTTTTTTTTTTCTTTTTTTGGTGGCATTGAGGAAAAAGCAGGAAGTTGTGAAGGTTGAAAATTGACAAAAGACCAATTATTAAAAAGTGAGTTACCATATGGCTTGCTTAATTCTTGCAATACCTTTTTTAATCAAACAATGTTGTGGGGAAGCCAACTAGCTAGGTTTATATGTTGGGAAAAAGTCCTATGTTGAGGTTATGACATATGTAGAGAAAAAGATTGCAGGTTAGTTACAACTCACCTTTATGCAACATCATTTTCTCCTCCTTGATACCCAGTTCAACTCAACTTCTAATTCCACATCTTTTTTTTATGCCTGTTTGTTATCACAGCCTCAAAAGCGTAAAGACTGTTTACACTCCCATGCATGATTGTAGTACACAATATTAGAAAAAAAAAAACACATACACACCATTGTATTATGCATCAGCAATCTACCAAATTTTAATTGAGGCACTTACCTGTGATGATCATGTGGCACTGGAGACTGGAGAAACTTGGTTACTGTTGTGCCAACACCAATACTGGCATGCAGCAGCATGCCCACTTCTGGGTTTGTTTTTCCTGTACAGCCTAGTAAGTGTGTTGCCGCATGTAAAATTAGCTTCAGATATGTGAACTTGGAAAGGACATATTGTGACACCAACCTGTCTAGGTCTTCAAAGCTTGAACTATTAGCTATTTTAGCGATATATCCATACTAGATGATGATGATGATGATGATGATACACACCTTTGGTTTCACTTTAAACTTTTTAAGGTCATCCAGGACTTGATTTTTGCCTGATGATGCTATATATGAAAGACAACAACATGATATGATCACCTGTTTCTGATCCTTCACCTCCTGCAATAATCCTTCTACTCTTTATCATATGATTGACAAAGAATAACATGCAAAATAGAATTGAAAGATGTATAAAATGGAAGTAGTTGGGAACAAATCAGAAAACAAAGAAATTTATTTCCAGCAGGAGGGAAAATAAAATTTAATTACCGAGATTTTTGCCATCCTTTATACATCCATGTTACTCTACTGCATAGTCTACATCTA
This sequence comes from Dioscorea cayenensis subsp. rotundata, assembly GCF_009730915.1. Lineage (NCBI taxonomy): Eukaryota > Viridiplantae > Streptophyta > Magnoliopsida > Dioscoreales > Dioscoreaceae > Dioscorea > Dioscorea cayenensis. Next base: position 21,724,044 of record NC_052486.1, on the reverse strand, counting down.
TGTAAAATAAATAAATAAATAAATAAATAAAATCATCTATGCACAACTGTCTCAAATTTTTTTTCAATCTTATTATCTTTTAGATTTATTTATCCGCATATTAAATACAATAACCAACCACTAAGAAAAATAAAATAAAGCCATACTTATACCAAGAAGTTGTGCAACACTATATTCAAGCTTTTTGTCCTACTAATTAAGTACAAGAACTTAGTCCTTTTAGTTGACGTTTGGTTCAATGAAACTGTAAATGTGATGAATCTTCAGTTACAATGTAATTAGAAATATATCAATTTTAAAATACAATGTACTCAAATCCGGTGTTTGATTGGATGTAATTAAAAATGATGTATTACACGATTTTGTATTTGATGAGAGAAATTTATAAATTTGAAATTAAAAACCTTTTACATATCAAATATTTTAATGACATTTTAATAATTTTAAGTACTATAGTAATTAGTCTAATTATTAATTTTAGGGAAAATTACTGTTCACCCCTCGTAATTTTCAAAACTTCCCAAAAACCCCCTCCAACTTTTGCACACCCCGGACAGCCCTCCGTTATATTTTACATTTCTTTTAACCCCTGCAGGTAAGTTGAAGTGGGTCCACGATATGAAATTCCTTTTTGCCCTTGCAAAAGGTGGGAAAAAAATGGCGTCAATCATAACTTTCTATGACATAGTTTTTCGATGCCTCCCGCTTTGCTTTTTCTCAAACAAAGTTTAGAAGGCTCATATCTTGTTCTTCTTGTTCTTGTTCTTGTTTTTGTTCTTGTTCTTCTTGTTCTTCTTGTTCTTCTTCTTCTTCTTTTTCTTCTTCTCATTTGGTGTATTCAATTTTAGCTCTTCCGATTAAATTATGGAAGTTTTTTTGTGCTATTCTTCAGATACTAACGGGAGGGACAGTGCTAATGTTCACGTGCACTACTTGGGAATCGAGTGTTAGCATGAAATATGTGAGCGATGGGGTCTCGATATTTCCGTGTAAGGGTGAAGTTTATCACACCCGATGGACATAAAAGCAGTATGTCTCATATAAAAGCGAGGTTGACTTCCAGCAGCATGTGTCACGCGTGCACTCCATCTTCAAATGTTCATTGTTGATCTTGTTGTTGGGGACGGATGATGTGGCATCGTATCCTCATCGAAAAGCGAGTTCTTCTCGTTGTAAGTTTCTTCTCGCTTATGTTTATATAGTTGTAGAAGTTAATTATTGTTTATTATCCCCATCACTTTTCGTTTACATTTATCAAGTTTCCATTTAAAACACTATTGTCTCCGATTAACTTATTAACTTATTATTTAACTTTTTGTTTTAACGTTTAAGATTTATGTTTATCGTTTAAATATTTTTGTGTCTCTGTTTAAAATATTGATCGTGTTCGCTTTAAACTAAAAGTGTTGGCGAGAATTCGAATCTGGCAACAGTCTTCCACATCATGGCGAGCCCTGAGGGTGTGGCATGCCTTCGTTCCTCATCCGATCAGTCGAAGTGTTGTCGTTGGATATTAGACAATGTTTTGAAGGCGTTGAACATTTCGAGACGCACTTAGGAATTTTTGCAATCAAAAAGGAATTTTGACTTCAAATTCTTGAAGAGCGAAAACACCGGGTGATCGTGGAAGGAAGCTCGACTTCAAAAATGGCGTATAAGGGAAGCTATATTCCCATACCTGAGAAACGATGCAGGGCCGATGGATGAAAAATCGCGAATCTGCGTTTGCGACCACTTTCTGCGACGAGAAGGCAACTCGGGTGTCCCTAGGCGAAAGAGGATCGAGTCGTGGCGTCCGAGAGTCCGCATAAGTTGCGTTGTAGCCATTGCCACGCTTTCGGTCGCGATCGCGGATCGTGGAATGAATCATGTGCCGACTAGGCATTGTGTATATACTTCTTATTATTGTTTAAATATTGAACTTTATATTTAAATATATCTCTTCACGTTTTAAATATTTTTATTCTCTGTTTAATCGTTATTTTTATCGTTTAAAAATAAATTTGTATCCGCTTAAAAATGTACAACGGGATGGTGCTAGCGGTTCCCCTGCGTACTAATACAGCTCGGTTCCCCAAGCGTTTCCACTCCCGTCGCACATAAAAATCGGAACATTACATTAAGTAATAAGGATATTTTAAACAGAAAATATTAAGTATATTTTTGTTGTAATTACATTGATATTATTAAATAATAAGGATATTTTTAAACAAAAAAATATTAAATTTAAACGAGAGAAACCTAAACTTAAACAGAGAAAAGCGAAAGTTAAAGGCGAAAAGTTATCATTATACAGCTTAAAATGAATGTTGATATTAGCCGATAATGAAAAATGAAAATGAAACGGAACCCTACCCGATCAATGTACCTCACGGACTACAATATCATCCAACAAGAACAGAACCTCAAAACGAAACAGAATGAATTTAATTGAATTTAGATACATGTACATTTACATTGACAAAATTTGTCATGTTCTTCGGAAAAAATGAATTGAATTTAAAAAGCTGGTTTACATTTGAAACTATTACACCTATACTAATGACTATGACCCAGCTTTACGTACACTCCTCCTCGGGTTCGCTTTACATAGTAAAAGCGGAGTTTAAACTAATTACATTGATATTTACACAATGAACTATATACTTAAACACTGAAAGTGTATGTTAAACAATGAATCTAGATTATTAAAGAAAGAATCGTGTATACAAATATAGAAAGAATGACTAAGAACCCGCTTGCGAAGACTCCCTCTCGGGGTCGTGATGCCGGCCCTCCCTCCCTAAGTATCGCGGAAACATACCTTAATCGCGAGATAAGGGACGTCGGTCTCGCGGTACCCGTAGCTTCTCACCCGTGAGTAATCGCTCGATAAACCGCATGACATAGGCACTGCGATCGACACTTCCTTTTTTACGTCATGGGGCTTCGATTGTCGTGAACAAGCGGGTACTTTGCGCGATCGCCGACTCGCCCTAACTCCATGTCGATCATGCAGGTCGAATAGGTTCCACTGTCGAGATATACAAGTTCGTATTAGAATGCCGATTATTTACCGAACACTATTACACAAACACAAATTATTAAAGCACTTACCATTTCTAAGCGCTTTTTATCGTATTCTTCGCTTTGGCATGAAGAATAATGCTCAGTATTCTTGTTTTTTTCATTGTCAAGGGACGGCGACATGGAAGTGGCCACTCATAATTATCGGGAGGATGGCGATGTCCACTTCATCGCAAGTTCGCGGCGGCATCTCGATCATAGCCATCGTGGATTCATGTGCGTCGTCACCGCTTTGACATGAACAAGGCGGTGGGCGCGTGTGATGGAGCCGCGCCTCTTACTAACGATATGGCACTCACGCTCATGCGTCTTTTGCAAGATACGTACGAATGCGTCCCATCACATACGTGCTCGTGACCGTCTCCTTCCCTCGGCAGGTGTCGAATAGATTGGCCCGCGTGTGGTCTTTGGCAGAGTCGTTTCTTCCACCACGACAGTCTTGTGGTTGAACGGAACAAAGACATGTAAACAATGTTGTAAGTATAAAAATTAAAGCGTTAAAGTATAAACTTTAAATTCTATATTGAATGTTTTAAACGGTAGCGGTAATATTTAAAGGGTATCACTTATAAGTTAAATGTTATCACATGAAATTTTTAAAGCGTTAACGCTCCCTACTTAAATGGTAACTAAAAGCAGTTTTAAACAATATCATAAAAACTTCAAACTTACTTGTCCATGAGGGCGGTTGAGGAAGATCCTTATCAACTCCTCTGCCAGTACTTATTGAGGCGCGATTGGCAGCGTATTTTTTTCTTGAATGAAGACTTTCCGAAGTTCTTCTACTTTTTATCGGGCTTCCTTTAATGGGGACACGACTGGCGATCAGCAGGGAGACACTTCCTTACATGCTTCTTGTTCTTGTGGGATTGTGTGCGCCTTTCGATGCGGCAGCGGTCGACCGTTAGTTCCACCGTGAATTCCCGCCGTTGAGGATAGACTCAACGACCTTCTCAACCGTGAGTTCCACGGCGGCGAGCATCGATGGGAGACACTAGCGTTGTGCGGTTGTTCTTCTTCATGGATTGTGTCCATCTTTGATCGCCACGTATCGTGCGCGGTTCCACCGTATGCATGATGTCGTCAACAACGAGTCGACGATCTTTTCCACCGCGGCAAACTCGGGCGCCATCTTCGATCTCCTCCACCGTGATGGGCATGTCATCAACGTTAACAACATCGACCGCCCGATGGATGCTGCTGCCGATGAATCGTCTGCTATTATTTCATCGTCGGTACGCAGCGGGTGGAGACGGAGGCATTATTGTTTTCCTCTTTTTGCAAGCTTCTTCGAATGAGGCCGTCTTTGAAGGGCCACCCCGATGATGTCCTCGTCGTCGAACTCCGACGGCGTATCCGTCCCGAGTGCTTCATTTGTTTGAAGGGAAAGACGCGATCGATTGCTGATCTGACGGACCTTCCAATGCCTCCACCCGAGCGGCAAGCCGAGGGAACTCGATCGTCAATCTGCAAGCCTGCGTGCAGAGTTGCGGTGACATCCTCGCCTAGTGCGCAGTGAGCCGCCACGTTGGAGTCGACGCGGGTCGGGGAAGCCACGGTCGGGCGAGGGTGAGGGGCTTCTCGGCCCTCGACGAATGCGTTTTGGCACAGAGCGGGGAGAACGCGGCGTCCAGCTAGCAAGAAGGAAGAGGTTGCCCTCTCATCTTGCCTTTGAGCAAGCGGTCCCGGAGCAATAGCATCCGACCGACGGTTGGCGAACAAATACTTCTTCATCAAGCATTCACGGAACCGACTCGGGAAACTAGCATGTGTAAAAGCAAAACAATCTTAGCGAAATTATTTAGTTTAAACAATTAAAACTATATTTACACATGTAACTCGTATATTTAAACGTTATAACCTATTGTGTTAAATGAAGAAACAAACAAATTAAACATTAAACTAAAAGTTTAAAGCGGTAGTTGAACAAAGTTAAACGGTAAGTTATAATGTTAAACGATAGATGAATAAAGTTAAACAGTAAATGATATGGTTAAACGTTAATGTCTACAGTTAAACAAAATATTTTTGAATTATTACCCTTTTCCTTCGAGATGACAAACTCGTCTCTATCGTCAGCTGCTTCCCGGTAAAGTATTTTCACCGTAGACAAAGATCCTTGGGATCTCAGAAACGGACTTTCTTTCCGGCTCATGGGTCAGCCAGAAAACTGAGATGTTAAGCGCCACTGCAACCCCTTAACATACTCCCGGTGTTGAGTCTTCTTCCCCTGCCGCGATCTAGATTGCACTCGGGTAGCGGCTCTGTGGTATGTCCCTCCATAAGCCACTTCGTGCGCCACTTGCGCCCATGCGTAGCGCGCCCCATTCCGTGTAGATCATCGACATAATCAACGATCCAGCTTAGGAACCGAAAGCATGAGGTATTTGGGAAGAGGATCGTACCTGTGAGGGACACCATCGTGAGTTTGGCAAAATTCTCCTCTTCTCCCTCTCGTCCAACGAAGTTCGAAGAGTGCTCCCGATGGAGTCTCTGCTCTCGTGACGCCTTCGAGCAAATACCTCTCTCGAAAGTCGACCGTGTTTTCTTCTTCCTAAAACACGACCGCCTCCCCCATCGCAACGTAGCCAAGAACGATTGCTACATCTTCAGCGCCGAAAGCCGAAAGATGCTTTCCCGATCCCTGAATTTATTTAGTGCAGGTATCTGATCTCCTCAACAGAGAGTCAAGAAGGGCCCGCTCTTGGTATACGCCTTCCAACTCGAGCAATGTCAGTGAACGGTGTCCTTCTGATGATCTCCCAGGTGTCGAGGGATCATGTGAACTTTCAATTCACCCACGGTCCTCCACTCAGCGCTGTCAAGTAGCATCGGGCCATTAACTAGATCGACCGCCATAATCACAAGCCCCGCGATAACAAAGACATTGTTAAGCTGGAAATGTAATTTGTTAAACCAGTAAACACTCGGCTCTAAACATCGATATCATTTTTTTAAGTAGTGACGATACTATTAAACGTAGATACTAAATAATTAAACGGAGACTTTAACTAACTTAAACCGAGAAGCTCATTGTTTAAACGGAGACCTCATTTTTATAATCGCAAACCATATCAACTCGAAAGGGTAAACGTAGATTATAAACATTACACAAAGCACAATAATCGGAAAACCATTTTCGATCGTGATACATAGACGAAAATGTAAAACAAAAACAAAAACCCTAGCCGAGACATCTCCCTGCGACTAACAAAACCCCGAAATTGATTAATCCCCTCGAAAGCTTCAATGTCTTCCAACAAAAATAAAATCACAAACCAAAACCGAAAAATGTCTCTTCGTATGTAATAGTTAACAAAAACCATAATGAATACTCTTAGACTCGCAGCTGACGTAAATGCTGAATACTTGCACCCGGACTTCTTCTTCGAGACGCAGGTGGAAAGGGAAGAGCGCCGTAGGGAAAGAGAAGAGTCGAGACGCGAGTCAGTGAGTCGCGAGTCGAGAGGAAGACAAGCAATTGTAATGCCTAAGAAAAACCCACCCACTCTCTCTCACACGCGCGCAAATGGGTGCAATGCATTCATAAAACTTTTAAAGTACACATGGGATGCATGTTACATCCTGTAGGATTAAATACACG
>NC_052486.1:21674745-21716374 GCF_009730915.1 Dioscorea cayenensis subsp. rotundata | reverse complement strand
AATTTTATTATTAAAATATTTATTGAATGTATTAGTATATTTGTTAAATTTTTTAATTAAATTTTATGATTTTTGGAATCCTATGAAACAAATATTAGATTTATAAAAACACATAAACTCAAATTACATGTAATCTCAAAAAAACATTTAAACAAACACTACCTTAGTTTCCTTCAATTGCCATAAACAAAACTTAAATAGATATATTTGATAAACATCAAATGCTATGATTGGTTGTGGGGTTGACTTGAGGTACCCAAAATACCAAACAAAATATTTGAAGTTACCTTATTAGTTTTCTTTTTCACTGATTTAATCACTTGAATAAAAAACAATGCTATATTTATATACCAGGCTCTTTGAATAGGTTGCAAGAATTTGGCATTCATATCATTTTTTCTCTCATAAACTTCAAATTCATACCGCATAAACTAATATCTAAATATATTGCAGACATGCACATCTACAAAACATCAATATTCTTTAAATAAATATATTTAGTAGGTTAATTTAAAAATATATATATAAACTAAAACATTGCAAATATTAAAATGACAACTTTTAATATTAATTTTGTTTCTTTTGTAAAATAAATCTTGGTGTGTTATATATATAAACTAAAACATTGCAAGGCTTTTATATGTTTGGGTGTGTGTATGTGTGGGTGGGTGGTTTGTTGGATAAAATTAGAGGTGGGCATGGGCCGTCCGGCAACCTGGCCCGTGCCAATGACCCGGCGGGTTGACCCATACTAAAGTTTAGGGTGTTTTAATGTTTTTTTTTTTTTGCCATGTTGGTCATGGGATTTGAACCCACGACCTTAAACTTGAATGGCAAAAACTTAATCACTTGAGTTATAATTTGTTTTTAACATTTATTGTCAAAACTTATATATAGATAGATGTAGGATATGAATCAAAATATTTTACATAAATATTTAATTTATAAAAAATAAAAAAATTATATAAATCAATCTGTAAAATATCAAAGTATCAAACAATAAATTTTCATAAATATTTTTTTAAAAAAATAATTATTTTGTTAATAGTCTTTTGGCTCATAAGCACTAAGTCCCTACATATGCACATTATTAAATTCTCTTAAATAGGGGCACTCTTATTTGTCACATATATATTAGATTATTTTGTTTCAATTTATAAAATAAAAAATAAAATTACAAAACATTGTTTTAAAATTATGTATATCAATTTATAAAGAAATAATTAGTAAAAAAAATAATATCTTTGAATAATATGTGACCGGTTACGCGGGGCCCAAGTTAATGGTAGAAGCACCCCTCCTTTTTACTTTTCTCTCTCTCATTTTTTATTTTTAGTTTTTTAAAAATATCAATCATTTTTCCAAACTAATACTATAGTCTAAAATATAATATTTTGAAAAAAAAAATTTACAAAAACTTTATTATTTGACCTATTAATATTTTACAAAGTAGTTTATCTAGTAAAAAAAATTTTTTTTTTTTTTCAAAAATCTATTATTTATCCCCTTTGTTTTTTTTATAAATTAATTTATACAATATAAAAATTATATGTTTAAAAATTTTTGTTAAAATTTATTATTTGACACTGACTTTTGTAACTATGATATAACACATAAAAATATTTTTTTAAAAATATTTATAAAAATATATTGTTTATTTTTTTTTGTTTTTTAACTTGGTCAATCTTTAAAAAAATTATAACTGTTTTTATAATCTTTATAGCCCTCATTGTTTTTATTTTTATTTTTTAAATTGGATGGATCGAACAGTAATGACATGTCATTTGACCAATATACAATATAATATATATATTGATTTTTTTATAGGGAACATTTAAAATTTGTTTTTAATTCTTTGAGTCAAGCACCCCCTTCATATTCCTCCTAGTTCCGCCACTACCGGTTACACAATGTAAAAGAACTACGTGGGCTTTGATTCCTCTCACACCCAGGAGGATACGTAGACAACTTGATTCGACAAGTAAACGGATTAAATGCAAGCCATTTATTTTCAAATTTAGTATAATTTAAAATTTTAGTGAAATTTAGTGTAATACATGGGGCATCTCTTATTATTTGGAAACTTGTGGTCTTAATTTTTTGGGTCTTAATTGATTTTTTTATAGAAAATTTTCTGAATTTTTTTTCCTGAATTTTCAGAAATTTTATGATTTTTTTTGCTAATTTTTCTAAATTTTTTTATTTTTTTTTTGAGGTGGACCAACCGGCCGGCCCGGCCCGCGGGGTCAACGTGGAAGCCAGGCCGGTTCCGGGCCCGGCTTCCTATGACCCGAACCCACCGAGTCCGACGGGCCAACCCTGCCCGACGGGTTCTACACCCAGCCGGGCCGGGTCCAGGTTGGTGGGCCCGGTGAACTGGACCTGGAGGGTCGGGCCCACCAGGCCCGGTTAACCAGCCCGTGTCCCACCTCTAGATAAAATGATGGGTTGTGAAGAAGTGTTGATGGTGATGATGATGGGAATGTGGAAGATGAGGGTTTTAAAATTGGGATGATGGATTCAGTGGTGTGAGGGGAGAGTTGAGGATGAGGATGATCGTAATCATGATTAAGGAGGATTAATCATGATTAGCAAGTAATGTGTGTTGTGATTAGGTGTAACCATGTTTGGTTGAGTTTAACCACTCAGTGGGGTTAGGACTTGGACTTGGACTTGCAGTTGAACGGACTGGGATGAAATGTTAAAGTTGGATCAAATCAAGTTAGAGTGAATTGGTTGAGTTTAATCATTTTGGTTGTGTTGGGCTTGATCAAATCAAGTGGAGTGGGTTGAATTCAAGAGTGGGTTTGATTTGGTTGAAATTAATTTGGTTTAGTCAAATTCTTTTGAGTGGGTTTGAGCCTAGATGGTTGGATGAGATTAGTAAGAGTTAAGTTGATTGGGTTCAATCACTTTAGTTTAAGTTTGGCTAACTCAATTCAGTTGAGAATGAGCTTGAGTAGAGTTAATTTGGGTTGACCCAATTAGGTTAAGTTAAGCATGTTTGGTCCAATCAGTTGAAGTTGATGTGGTTGGATTCAATTGAGCTGATTTGGTCTAAGTTTGATCAAATCAAGATGAGATTGTGGTTGGGCTTAATTGTTTCGACTAAGTTAAGTTGGGTTGAGGATTGATTGAGCTTGGTTCAAAATTTGGACCAATGATTGTGGAGTGAACCAGTTCAATGAGAAATGAGTTCAGTTGAACCAAGCTGGTTCAAGAGATTTTATATAAGAATTAGAAATGGTTCAAGGTTGGTTGGTTCAATTGAACTTGGTTCAGTGAAATTGAGCTTGATTTAAGTTAGTTTGTGAGGGTTTAGGCCAAATTGAGTTCGTTTAAGCCCAAATGCAATAGTTGCAGTTGAATGGATAAGTTTGAGCCAAGTTAGAGGCTAATTTGATTATGCAAAGTTAGTTTTGAGTCCTGTTCGAGAGAATAGGTCCGATTAGAGATCGAGTCAGTCATTTTTTGTATTTGATTTTTTTTATATAGATGCAGTGCAGTCATTAATGTTTTATTTATTTATTTGGTTTTATTCTATTATGCTTCTAGGTTTTGGTCTTGGCATAAGAGAGAGACTTCTTGTTAAGAACCCAATCTAGCGAGGATGAGGAATGCCATATAAGCTTGTAATAGAAGCTATTTTATAAAAGAATATTTTAAAATGGTTGTTTAATTATTTTCTAAAAGCATATTTAATATTTTATCTTGTTATGCAATAAGTTATTATGTCTACTATCTTCCAATATAAATGATTATGTATTTTGTCCACTCAAAATTTACAATGTGTTTTATAACATGTCAAATTAAGATTTAATAATTGCTCAATTATATGCTCCTACTCCGTGATTGAGTGTTTTACAATATTCATACTTATACAGACGATATTGCATTAAGATTTAATAATTGCTCAATTATATGCTCCTACTCCGTGATTGAGTGTTTTACGGTATTCGTACTTATACAGACGATATTGCATAGCCATGCTTGTATAGATTCAATGCAACTTGGACATAATCTTAACAGCTTATATAAAAATTATCAGGTAAATGCATTCTTAATTTATTGCCCTGTCACTGTTCCATTATCAGTTAAGACCTGCCAATTTGGACCTTCATCTGAATGATTTTTGAAATTGAGGTTACTCATAAATGATTTTTGCCGATGTGTTGCATTTGTTTTTTCTATTTGATTTATTATATTATTATTTTTTTCTATAAAAGAAAAAGCAAAACAAAGAACCGTGGACTAGCTCAATGATAACTACCCATACTTGTGATTGAGAGATCTTGAGTTCGAGTCTCTTAAATTATAATTCATTTTCTGGATCTCTTGTGGGAGTTTTGTGTAAGAAATATCTTTCGTTCTCCTCTTAGTCAAGTCACCGTAACTGGTATACCTTCATACCCATTTGTCCTTTGCTTTGTTGTTTGTCGAATAAAAAAAAACAAAACATGAATCCCAATTCTTTTTTTATGTCTAGCTTTTGTTAGAATCTATGAACCGTCGTAACTTTTTTTAAGATATTTATTGTATACAATTATAAGCAGAATATTTTTTATTGCAAGTTTTTATTTTGCTAAAAGATCAATTACTAAAAACATTTTTCATTCTAATTGATCATGTCGAACTAGTTAAAGATCAATCACAAGAGATAAATTTTTATTTTATTTACACTTTAAGTCTAACTTTTAAACTAGTTAAATGCCTCAACTGTTACGAGTCAAATATTTAAACAACTCAGTATTACTTGTGCATTCGGTACATTTCAAACAGCAACTTTGTAATTTGTGTCCGTAGATTTCACACAAAAATAATGCACCTCAAAATATAAAATAAATAAAACATATGAATCACACAAAAATATCTTTCTTCTTAGGATGTTCTTGCGGTCCATTAAACGCGCTTACACTCCCAACCCATTTTCAAGTCACGGTTCTCTTTCAAATGTAATCCTTCTTTTTCTAGCTCTCCAACTCTTTTTATACCTTTAAAATTTAATCCCAAAACTTTCTTTTGTTTTTTTGTGGAAGAAATGAGTACGAAGGTGAATCTTGGACAATTGGTTGATACAAAATCTTTGCTGGGTTTTGAGAATTCAATCATTAGTTAATGCATCTTTTTTCAGCTCAAACTTTTTGACTAAATCGATAAGCACTATATCAGGGCAGTGACGGACCCATGCATTTAGTTCAGTCCGGGCTTAAATAAAAGTTAACATTCTCATATTCGTTAACTTTTAATTTCCGGAGTTTTTAGCCTAACTATGGTCTCTCTTCAGTCCAACTACGGCCAGTGCAGAACTAGAACTCATCGGTGAGGGGGGTTAATGTCAACTACTATCATTGTGATGGATGTTTTGAACAATTTCTCAAATTTTATTAAAACTTAAAATTTTAAAAAATTTTAAATAAAATTTTTTTTTCATTAATAAAATTTTTTACATTTGTCATGCCACATTATCAATTTAGTTTTTTCTTAATTATTAAAAAATTATAAAGTTTAGAACATTGTTTTTTTTTATAATTTTCATAATTTTTTGAAAAAAATTACTAAAGTTATTAAAAACTTAACATTGTAAACTCTAGGATTTGAACCATGCTAGGCTCCTACCATCCAATTTTCACAAACCACTCAAGCACATACCCATTACATATTATCTTTGTACAAATAAAATATTATAAAACATTAATATTCATATAAAAAATCTTATTGAACACAATTCTTCTAAGTTTTCCGGCCGGCCAGCCCGGGTTGCCACCCATGTGGGTCCGCCCTTGTATCAGGGGCATCTGTACCAAGTATAAATTGATCATCTAGCTCTCGTGCTTTCACCCGATGACACATGATTTGGATAGTAAGACCAAACCCACAACCTGTTACAACTACTGAGTTTAGCAAGACTTGAATTTGAAACCTCTTTAATGTCTCATACTCGGTTTTCGCAATGAGATCAATACCATTGTGTTATGAGCCTTTTGGGTACGTGCTCCAAACTCTTTCTCAGATGTTGATGCTAATATTGTGAAATGAGATACATCACAAGCTGAAGAGGAGTGCAAGTCTAATTTACTCTCTAAAGGGGAAATTTTGAGTAAAATGGTTGACCATGATAAGTTAAAAGATATGTTTATAAAAGTATACTATCCTTAGATGGACTGAGATATTGTTTCTGCTTCAGGCTTCAAATTGTCAATCAACTTTCATAGTATACTTCCTCTGACCAAATTCATTTTACTGGTATTTAAACTCAATTGAATGTATTTAGCTTATTGCTCCATATTTGAAATGAATAATCCCTGAATCATCATTCATACCTTTTCTGTAAAGCACTTAATGTATTTCTCATTATAATGCAAATCATTTATTATGGTTTTTTTTTATTCTAATGAAGGCTTGATTAGCTTAGATCTGTGCTACTAATTCTGCTTTATCTAAAGTTGCTGCTTCATTTATTTGAAATATTTTTGTTTCATGAAGGAAGGAAAACAAAAAACTTTGAAATCTCCAAATTTACTTGAAGTTTTACTAGTCAAAGATGCATCATACCTGATAGATTGGTAAATGAAGATCCAATTTAATAATGTCTACAGAGCTATTAATTAATTGACTTGAATAATATGGTAAGAATTATGACAAATACTTGAATTGATTTTTGCTAATATGGTAATGATTATGTTGATTTTCTTCGATTTATTCTCTTTTTAAAGAGAACTATTCTAATTTGGACCAATTTATTGCATGGTTCTTATAAAACCTATAAATTTAATGTTTGACATAAGTCATGAATTATAAATTAATGTTGTTGTTATGTCAACTTTATAGGAAATCAGTTGAGGAATTCACTTATAATGATTCACGTTAATCTTCTATTTATCATACCTACTGGCTTAACCATTTTATTTTTTTCTTTGATTTTTGATGGGCACTAAGAGGTTTAGCAGCAATGGTTCTTTTATTGAACTGTTCAAATGATGTTTGTTGCACTTGATTTTTATCTCATTAACAAGATGAGCGGCTAGGCCGCTAAAAAGAGCAGGGTATATACAAACATCGGCAGAGCAAAGTGGGGGTGGGGTCTATGCACACATGGGCACTAAGACCAACAACACACAACCACTATTCACACTCCCAGAAATATGTCCTCACCCATGATTCAAACTCTCACTATTTATGAAAAATTTTAATGGGTCCGACTATTAATAGACTACTTGTTCATTGGTTATGTGTTCTTGTTGTGCTATAAAACGATTCTATATACCTGCCATAAGCAATTGGCCTTTTGTACTTCGTAAATTAACAGCATAACTTAGTCCCCACAAGTTGTTTGAATACCTTTATTTCACCCTTGAAATCTGTTTCTGCATAATTCTTAATGGCAAACTCTGTTTAAATGATTTTCCATAGTTTACACCACAATATTCCACTTATTTTTAGCACTTTATTGTTGAGAATTCAATTACTATGTTCAATTGACTAGAAGTAGATTCAACCCTGTAATCTTTGTATATTTCTTTCCAGTTATGACTTGTCCTTTGGCAGCTCTTTCAAAGTTTTTAACTGTGAATATCTGCAAAGCATACACAAATAACTAACTGGACCCAGGAGGTATAAAAAACTCATATAAATTTAATGTGTTCATTTTATATAAATTTCAGGACCTGGAGATACTTTCTTCATGACCAAATTCATATGAGAAAAGAGTTTGCAAAGAAAGAACAAGCCTATTCATCAACAGATATATGTTATAATTTCTGTGATACATTTGAAGCTGCTGTTAAAATATCAGAATATATTGATAAAGATTCAAAACCTTCTTCACTTTTGTGTTTCTTGTTGGTCTATTTTATTCCCTTGTCTCATTCTTCCACAAACCTCAGCACTAGCAAAGTATAAATGAGTTTGTGACCAATGTTGATATGTCATGTGTGTGGCTATAAATGCTTGTTTATTTATGTCACACATCATTTCTTTTTAAACCTCTTTTATTATATCTCTTCAATCTTTCTTGACATCTAAGCAAACTCAACTCAATCTTTCCATATATATATATATATATATACACACACACTCATTCTTTTGATTGATAAATAGCAATGAGGTTATTATTGAATTATTATCAATTTATCCTCATCCCCATTTGACTCTTTAACATTATTCTATTTATTTATTTATTTATTATTTTTGGGTTAAATTTTTTTTTCCTAGACAAAACAGACTTGCTATAGTTAAATAGTGCACAAATTTTTTAAATATATCATGTTCAACGTAGGACAGAGGGAGAATGGGGCGCACCCCTTCTTCCTTTTCTCCTCTCTCTCTCTCTCTCGGTTTTTTTTGTTTTTATTTATTTAAAAATATCAATTTTTTTACAAATTAATATTTATAATTTAAAATATAATAAATTTTAAAAAAATATACAAAAAATTATTATTTGATCAAATAATATTTTAAAAATTACTTTATGTAATATTTTTTTTTCAAAAATTTATGTTTTAGTCTTTGTTTTTTAACAAATTAGTTTATATGATATATTAAATTATATTTTTAGTATAGTTTTTATAAAAAAATCATTATTTGATCCTGATTTTTATAAATTAAACAATAAATTAACATATAAATATATTTTTAAAAAATTTTGAAAATTTTATTAATTGAATTTTTTCTTTTGCAATTTATCTCTTATTCTATAATTTCTGGCACTGCACCTCGTACACACAGAAGAACTGATGTTAATATATATATATATATATATGAGAGTTTAGGTCATTTCTATAAATATGGCAAATTTACTATATATATTTATATAAAATTATTTTTTTTTGTTTGATATTCAACCATGTCTACTGTCATTACTTTTGCATCAAAGCACATATCTCAGGAGAAAGAGTACCTTTGCTAATTCTTTATATATATATATATATATAGGGCTTATTTGGGCTGGAATTATTAAGGCCCAAATAAAATGGAAGTTGGTAGCAAAGCTTGGGGTAGTATTATCAATCCCTGATCTCACTCCGTCTCGCTGTTGTCTCTTCATTTCCTCACTTTGTTACTTCATCGCTCTTCCCAAAACGCCCCCGCATAAGGTTCTCTCTCTTAAACTCTTCTCTCTCTCTCTCTCTCTCTCTCTCTCTTCTTTTTTATTTTTCCTTTTTCGATCCATTTGTTCTTCTATTCTCTCTTTTCCTTCTTCCTTTAAACCCTTGTTTTCCTCTTTATCTCTCTTTCTCTGGTGTGATGATTCCCGCCAATCGATTCGAGCCTTGGTTGTGACTTGTGAGAAGAACGAAGCATACTTCAAGCGGGATTTGCTTGAGGAGTTACTAGGTTTTTTATTTGTTTATGATTTGATTGATTTCTTTTTGGGTTGATTTATGAATGTTGGGAATCTAGGGTTTTGATTGTGGAAATGAAGAGGTTGGGGATGGATTTTGATCTGGTTTTTTTGGATTTTTTATTTTGTTGTTTGTGTGGATTTCTAGGAGGGAGTGAATCGAGGGTGGAATTTATGTCCTTCAATCAATCTAGGGCGGAGAAGAGTGAGGGTCAGCCGAGGAAATCCGGGAGATCCGGCAACTCTGGCTACCATAGGTCGTTTTCCGGCAGCGGGAAGGGCGGCGGTGCCGCCCCTCCTCCTCACTCCTCCTCTTCTAACACCGCCTCTGTTTCCTTTAACCGCAGGTGCGTATTAATTCTTGTTCTCTGAAATACTGAAAAAAAAAAAAATTCTTTTCCTTACTTTTATGGCCGGATTGGTGTTCTTTGCTGATTTGGGAACGGGGGTCATCAAAAAGTTGTTGTCTTGATTCTTCTTTGTTCTTTGCTCTTTGTTCTTTGAAATACTGAAAAAAAAAAATTTTGCTCTTTGCTGATTTGGCAAACCGGTTGATTAATCAAGGAATTCAAGAGCGGTTCCTAAGGCTCCGTCATCTCAGCCTACTGCTGGAGCTTCGGACTCTGCAGCACCCATGACACCTGCCAAAGGTTCTATTCTTTGATCACTTTCTTCAATTATGCTGTTGAAGTGGTACATTGTTGTGCATGTATTTTGAGGACTGGTGGTGTTTTCCTGCTTTGTGACTGTCTTAAGTAGAACTTTATCTTTGTATTTTATACCAGGGTTTGTAATCAAGTGTTTGATTTAACATTTATTTCATTGTTTTACCGCAATATTGTTTTCAGGGGATGCATCCAAGCAGTACACACTTCAGTTTGGGACAATAAGTCCTGGGATTATGAATGGAATGCAGGTGGATGTTATTCAAGATTATGCTGGTAAAATTTTGGTTTTTATCTTGATTTATTTATATTGATTGAGTATACCACTGTGGGTTGTAGATTCCAGCTCGGACAAGCTCAGCTCCGCCAAATTTGGATGAGCAGAAGAATGACCAGGTATATCAGTTGTGTGTGCTTTTGTGACATCTATATCTAGGCTATTATTTGTGCATTTGAATTGATGTTTCTTGTCATTGTTTGTACCGCAAATACCATTCATCTGAGATAGGTGTTATTAGCATTTGAATATGGTACAGGTTTGTGATTTAGTACAACAATGCATTTTCATAATGCCTTCTTGTTGGATGTTTTGTCCATGCCTCTTTTGGAAGAACCATTTACTTGCAATCTTGCACTGTTTGTCTCTTGGTTATAATGATATTATGGTGGTTTAATTCAGGCTCGGCATGATCCGTTTTGGGCTATGCCCACATTGCCTTTGCCTGCTGCCCCTAAACAGCAACAACAAACAAGGAAAGATGTGGGCGCTATGAGACAATCCAACCCTGGGGAGGGTCATTCACAAACACAAACTAAGAAGGAAGTGCATGTACAAAATCCTCCTCCCGCAAACATGGCTCTTCCAAAACCTTCTGTTCTTCCCGTGACTGGTCCACCTGTGCCCGTGTCGATGCCCTTTCAGCAACCGCACGTATCATTGCAATTTGGTGGCCCTGGTATTCAGTTGCCATCACAGGGTGTTACAGCGGCTTCACTCCAAATGCCTTTAACGTTTCCTGTTGGAGGTGCACCCCAAGTTCCGCAGCAAATGTTTGTTTCTGCTCTTCAGTCTCATCCGATGCAAGCACAGGCAATAATGCACCAGGGACAAGGCTTCAGTTTTGCACCTCAAGTAGGTCACCAACTTCCTTCTCAGTTGGGCAATCTGGGGATTGCAATTGGCCCACAATTTGGTCAACAGCAGCCAGGAAAATTTGGAGGTCAGCGCAAATCAACAGTTAAAATAACTCACCCAGATACCCATGAAGAATTAAGGCTGGACCAAAGAACTGATTCCGTTATAGATGGTGGTTCCTCCAGGCAAAGGCCAATTTCAAACCTAACCTCTCAATCTCAGCCTCTCCCGACATATGCTCATCCTCATCAGATGAATTATTTCTCCCAATTACAGCCTAATACTTATGGTCCGCATATTGTCTATCCTACCGCACCGTCTGTTCCATTGTCAAGTGGCCCGATGAGCACACATGCTCCTAGACATAGTTACACAGTTGGCCCGAGTGGGCAGCCTGTGCCCTATATGAGTCCACCCGTTCTCAATCCTGTTACTGGTATCAAAACTGGACCTCCTCTTCATGGTGTTCATGAATCAGTCAAGTCAGAAGCCTCATCATTCTCTGCTCCGTCATCTTCAGTGCCAGTGTTAATAAAGCCATTGATTGGTTCACAAGCAGATAAGATCGGAACATCTTCAGTGATGATAACTGCACCTGTGAGTGACGCAGAGGCACATAATCTAGCAAAATCGTCCTTGTCAGTAACTGATTCTCATCAGCGGAAGGGCAGTGAGATTCGTGTGCAGAGTAATTTGTCACAGTCTGTGTCTGTTTCTGAACCATCCATCTCCACATCATTGTCTGCCGCTCCATCTGATGCTATTTCACCACAAAGGCCCGAGCATGAAAGTGTCTCAGCAGCTCCAGTTTCAGCTGCAGGGGATGCAGTAGGAACTGAAGGCAGAAAAAAGGAGCCTATCGCAAGATCGAATTCTTTGAAGGAGCATCAAAAGAAACCTAGCAAAAAGGATCTGAAGCACGTGCAACCTCAGCAGCAACAACAGGTTAGTTTTATCCTCTGTGATTCTTTAGAGTGTTAGAAGTCAGAATCCGTATGATTTATCTTCTGTGAATATCTGACTGTAGTTTGTCTGCCTTGCCAAATTGCTGGAATGTTGCAGGACAGTTTGAAGTCTGCAGAGGTGACAAAGTTTTCATCAAACAAAAATCGCAGCACATCAGATATACCACCTCAGCAGGAATCTGGGTCTTGTGATAATGAACTCAAGTCCGCTGGAGCTGTTCAGCATGAAACAGTGCCTGCATTGTCAATACCCGCTGAAGCTGTATTGGACAAAGACACATCTATCATGATTGGAATTCCTTCCATGAAGAGGGATTCTGTTGAGACATCCATATCTGTTGCTCTTCATGATGATAGAATTCCAAGGCAGAACTCTGATTCCACTCATTCTCAGCCTCAACCTCAACCTAATTTAGTTAATGTTGGGCCAAAATCAGAACCGAAGGTGTATGAGAAGAATGAATCATCTAATGATTTGTTGCAAGATGATATTTCTGATGCTATAGTAAAATTAGTCACCACTGCTGCTCAAGGTGGAGAGCCATTTACGTTAGTTAAACGGGATGTAGCAGGACCACAGGATTGTGACAAAAGTGCAACCTGTCAGTTAGATGATGCTGAAAAGGAGCAGCTTGAGGTCTGCTCAGTAGATGTGAGTTCTTGTTTTGAAGTTGACCAAAAACCCAAGAAAGCAGATAGTTGTGTTGCTGCCTCAGATGATTCTATTGTCAAATCAGACTCTTTAAGCCATCTTTCACACACAAATGCTAGTGTAGACAAAATCTCACTCACAGATTGTGTTACAGATACCAGTGAAAGCACAAGCCATGGGGATTTTGTCACGAGTGATCCTGCTTTACCACTGGAGGAGACTACCGTCAGGCAAACTATGGTTTCATCTGGAACTGGACCGAATCAGGAAGGTAAACCTGCAGATCTGCCTAGCGGAAATCCGGTTTCTGTTACACATTCTGGGCCAAAGGACAAGCTCATTTTGGAGCCAACCAGGTCTAAAACCCCTAGTGGAAAAAAGAAGCTAAGGGAAATCCTATCGAAAGCAGACTCTGCTGGGTCTTCTGATCTTTACAATGCGTACAAGAGCCCACAAGAGAAGCCTGAACCTTTGAATCCATTTGAAAGCGAGGACATTTCTACAACAGTTGATACAAAAAATATTTCTGTGAATGATCTTAATAAGGAAGCTGTTGTCATTGCGGAAGATAAGGTGAGTAAAGGCGAAGTGGATGACTGGGAAGATGCTGCAGATATATCCACACTGAAACTGGGAAACTCCGAAAGTAATCACCGAGCTCATGAAGCTAAGAAGCACCCTGATGAATATGGAAATGAAGCTACTGGTAGAAAGAAATACTCCAGAGATTTTCTAATGACATTTTCAGAACAATGTATGGAACTTCCTGCAGGGTTTGAAATTGGATATGGTATAGCAAATGCTTTGATGAGTGGCCCTGTATCTGCATCTTATGCTGTTGATCGTGAACCTCATCCAAGCCCGGGAAGGAGTACAGATAGGTCTCCTAAAGCTCCTTGGGTTGACCGTCGGATAGTTGTGGGGGATGATGACAAATGGACCAAATTTCCTGGTTCATCTGGTCCTGGGCTTGATCTTGCCCATGGGATTTCAGCTGTGTCTTTTCGCCCTGGACAGGGAGTTAACCATGGTGTTTTAAGAAATCCACGTGGTCAGTTGTCCAGTCAGTATGCTGGTGGGATTCTCTCTGGACCTCTTCAAGCTATGGCTTCCCCTGGAGGGGTGCCACAGAATGGTATTGATGCTGACCGGTGGCATCGTGCTCCAAGCGCCCAACGGGGTTTGGTACCATCACCTCAGACTCCTTTGCAGGTGATGCACAAGGCCGCAAAAAAATATGAAGTTGGGAAAGTTTCTGATGTGGAAGTGGCAAAGCAAAGACAATTGAAATCCATACTTAATAAACTAACACCTCAGAATTTTGAGAAACTATTTGAACAAGTCAAAACGGTAAATATTGATAATCCGGTCACTCTCACCGGCGTCATTTCACAGATCTTTGACAAAGCTTTGACAGAACCAACATTCTGTGAAATGTATGCAGATTTCTGCTTTCATTTGTCTTCGGAGTTACCTGATTTCAGTGAGAATAATGAGAAGATCACCTTTAAGAGGTTGTTACTGAACAAATGCCAGGAAGAATTTGAAAGAGGGGAAAGAGAGCAGGCTGAAGCTGACAAGGCTGAAGAGGAAGGTGAAATCAAACAATCTGAAGGGGAGAGGGAAGAAAAAAGAATTAAGGCACGCAGACGTATGCTGGGAAATATTAGGTTAATTGGTGAATTGTACAAAAAGAAAATGTTGACAGAGAGAATCATGCACGAATGCATTAAGAAATTGTTAGGGCAATATCCGAATCCGGATGAGGAAGATATAGAGGCCTTGTGCAAATTGATGAGCACAATTGGGCAGATGATAGATCATCCGAAGGCCAAGGAACATATGGATGCATATTTTGATATGATGCTGAAGCTATCAACCAATCCGAAGTTATCTTCTCGAGTGAGATTTATGCTGAAGGATGCGATTGATCTGAGGAAAAAAACAGATGGCAACAGAGGAGGAAAAATTGAGGGGCCAAAAGAAAAATTGAGGAGGTACACAGAGATGTGGCTCATGAAAGACAAGCTCAAGCCAGTAGACTGGCTCGTGGTCCTGTCATTAGCTCAACACCTAGAAGGGGAGCAGCTGTTGATTTTGGTCCTAGAGGTTCTACAATACTTTCTTCTCCTCCCCAGCAGATGGGCGGTTCTCGTGGCTTTCCAGTCCAGGCCCGTGGCCCTCAGGATGTCAGGGTGGATGATAGACATCCATTTGAGAGCAAAACTTTCTCTTCACCCCTGCCTCAAAGAAGTTCTGATGATGATTCTATTACCCTTGGCCCTAAAGGTGGTCTGGGAAGGGGTATGTCTTTCAGAGGACAACCATTGACGTCAAACACTCCCCTACCTACTGAAATTTTTTCAAGTGCAGGTGACCTACGAAGAATGACAACGGGCCTAAATGGTTACAGCTCTGCTCCACACAACTCTAGAGATGAAGTCAGGTCTAGAGATGTGTTTGATAGGCTTGGAGGAACATCTTATGAACAACCAACTATCCAAAGAACCTATTCTGGGATCAGGGACTCCACAATTACAGATCATGCTGCTGATAAGTCTTCAGTTACGTCTTCTACTGGGAGAATACAGGGATCAGTACCAGCTGATCCAACCACATCTTCTCTTACAAAGGCTTTGGGTGAAGATGGTCTTCGAGATAAATCCATGTCTGCGATAAGGGAGTACTACAGGTACTACTACTACCTGTAAATGTTGATCATCAGTTTTCTTTTCACTTGCCATTGCCATTGCCATATATATTTGCAAAGGTCCATGCATGCTCTGAGTGTGCTTGTGTGTGTGCATGAACTTCTCTGCTGGAGAGGAAACACTTACTTAGAGTTGACTGAATATTTTAACTTTGAAAATATGCTTTTTCCCTTTTTATGTTTAATCCGAATGGTATTTATTCTTTAATCATCTTTGCTAATATTTCATTACATTATTGGATGAAGTGTTCAGTTCAGGATTTGTACTATTAGAGGAGGGGCATGATGAATTGCCTCCAGAATTCCAGACCAAACCTTGGATTGGATTCTTTGATTGAAAATTGAAAAATCTGATTCCTTTATGTGAGTAATTGATAGCCTTGGAGATAAGTCCCACTTTCTTGAGTTACAATGCAGAATTATTGGAGAGAGCTTTAGGCAGCATTTGGTGAAGTTTTTTACCTGAATTACATTTATGATTAGCAAGAAACAAAACCTCAGAGAGTAGCTCATCCCACAGGCATTGAAGTAATCAAGAGAGCGACATACTAAAACCTACGTCAGCAGGGACACAGGCTTAGAGATTGGGAGTGTACTAGTTTTTAAGATATATTGGTGGATTGTGCTTCATCTTATTCCCTTCTCAATATTTTATTCCAAATTATCTGTGGATCAAAGATGCTTCTTTTAATCCGTAAGTGTGATTTTGGGAAAATGTTGAAACCCTTGAAAATTTTTAGGCTGTTGTCATTTTGATGTCTAGTCTTGCAAACAAATGGCCCTTATATGAATACTCTTTTTATCCATATGAATACCTTGAACAAGCAAACTACTGTTTTTTACATTTCTTTCATTTCTTTCATTTGCATATTCTGTAAAATAGCTGAGGTTTATGTTATTCTACTCTATTAGAGTTGTGATAATTATTAGAGTGAAATTTAATTATTGTATTCTAATAGCAATGTAGATATTTAGGTGATCAATTTAGAGCCGATGAATTGCACTTCTTTCCCAAGTTGTGTATTTCATATTAGAGGGAAGGAGTTGAGCTTATTGTTGGAGTCGAATTTTTTGGTGAAAGTGTGATGCAGTATGTCGGTAGGGGGGTGGTTAGGATTAGTGCATGGTTGGGGAAGCAGAGCTTTAATGTTTGGGTAGCTCTGTCGTGACAAGACATTCAATCACAAAAGATAAATGCTTAATTACTTCTTGAACATTAATTATTCCTTCTGATAAGAAATTGAAGTTGCCATTTAAATATTTTCTCATTATTCACTTTTTATCCTCATGCTGAAAGGTATATATATACATAAATCTTTGTAATGATTTATTATATTATCTGAAACATATTTTCTAGGCATCTTCATTTTGAAGATGATTTGTTGTGATTCATTAAGCCAAACACATTTGACCTCTTATATTGATCGTTGGCGAAGTGATAAAAGAAAAAAAAAATGATTTTCTTGCAGTGCCAAGGATGATGAGGAAGTTGTATTGTGCATCAAAGAGTTGAACTCTCCAAACTTCTTTCCTACCATGATTTCGCTGTGGATCACAGACTCATTCGAGAGAAAAGATATGGAAAGGGATCTTTTGGCCACACTACTTGTGAAATTGAACCAGTCCCAAGATCACTTGTTAAGTGAAACACAGCTCATCCAGGGGTATTAACTGCTCTTATCTTTTACTCTTTTATTTAATTAAATCATCATACTTACGCGAGTTTCTGTTTATACCTCCAGCTTTGAGAATGTTCTGTCTTCATTAGAGGACGCAATTAACGACGCCCCTAAAGCAGCAGAGTTTCTCGGAAGGCTTTGTGCAAGAGTAATATTGGATACTCCCATGCCCTTGAAGGAGATCGGAAGATTAATTCTTGAAGGCGGGGAAGAGCCTGGACAGCTACTTGAATCTGGTGTTGCTTCGGAGATCCTTGGCAGCATTTTAGAGTTCATACAAAAAGAAAAAGGGGATTCAGTTTTGAACCAACTCCGTGCAAACTCCGGTTTGCATCTGGAGAGTTTCCGGCCTCCTCATCCCTTGAGAGCAAAGAAGCTAGACCCATTCCTTTAGATTCACAGATACAATGTTTTCACCGTAGTGATTTATGAATTCTTTTGGTTTCTTTTTTTGTTTCGTCTTAGGGGTTTTGATAATATATGTTCGAACGAGTTTGTTTAGGAACAGTAATTGGAGGTTTAATTAGTAGCCCTAATAATTTTGTCTAAACTGTATTCTATATATATATATTGTTATACTCTGACACCATAGTGTATATGATTAAAGGGAAATGAAAATTTTCTCTTTGCCTTAGCTATCTTTTTCAACCTCTGTTTCTGCTGAATATCATTTTGTTTTTCAGCATACCAATTTCTCTCCAACTTTTGCGCACATGGTATCACAGTTTTAGGCAGCGATAGAGACCTTTCATCTTGCTGACACCAACACCATTGCCTCACACCATTTTCTTAGATCTAAGGATCCTTTTGAATAACTGTTTGCAGGTCTTACATTTTCTGTGTAGATCACTTCTGTCTTTTTACAGATCTGGAGTAGCAAGTGAAGATGTGGGTTGAAGATCTTTTGCTTGTTGAGGATTAATCTTACCTTTCAGAGTTGCTTCTAGTAGATAGCACTCTGTGCTATCTCTTTGTTTGAGATCTGTGTTTGCTCTTTGTCGATCGGTATAAGCTTGAATCGAAATCATGGTAGAATCATCCTAGACTATGTAAGGTGGAAAAGAGCAAACTTGTTCCATTCTTGAAGATTTGGCTGTGAGAATGACGGTTGAAGTTTTGAATATATATGTCAAGAACCTACATCGGGCGATGATTCTTCAATGGCTCTGGATTGGCATCAAATTTGATCTAACAACAACTATGCCTTATGGTCTTAAGTTGTCAAAATGTACATCTTTAGTAAAGACAAGTTGGGGGGAGTATATCAACGGTGATCTTCCTAAACCTCCAAGTGAGCTGAATCCAGCATACTCGACAGTGAGTTGACTGAAGACTCAATTGTGAAAGGAGCAGTAATTAAGTACAAAACCAACAATCATTCATTTGATTAGCCCTGATAGAGTGGTTGAGAGTTGAAAACTTGATAGATGTTATGCATAAAATATTCATATATGAATACACTCATGCTCATTGCTCAATACGAGACTTGAATGTATGGTAATGAGAGTTCAGTCAACAACAAAGCTTTACAATTCAAGCCCATATTTCTAAATCTCCAGCAATTGATACAAATGAAGCAAATATAGAACACCACACCATGCTCTAGATTTACTGAAATCAAACATCTTTCCAACATTCCATAGATCCAAAACCAAAACCATTCTATAACATAAGAGATGATTGTATCAAAAGTCATACTAACATAAAATCTAACAAATTCAGAGAATCATGTACTCACCACTCTAATCAAGTTTTAACTCTCAACCATTCAGTGGACTCAAAAATGAATCAAAATGTAGGTTTTTGTACTTACTACTAATCCCAAAGTTGTTTGACTAAAATTAAACAAATCAAGCTAGAACCATCTCTTTTGTTTCTTTTCCCCCATATAACTCTATATAACTCTCAAACCAGACATTTAACAAATTAGCAATCATGAAAACCCAACTCCATGAACTCATATATATATATATATATATATATAATCTCCTGGTGGAGCAAGAACATCTATGAGGCCAGTTTTGTATCTGGCAGATCATGCCTTAGAAATAGCTCCCTAATGCATGATAACTAATATCAGCTTTGAAATTTTTTCTTATGTTTCTATTAGCCACTGCTTTATATTGTGGAACTTCTTTTTCAACTTGGTAAATTTGGTGCCTTTCAGACATTAGCTATAGTGGTTGAGAATCCAGAAAAGTTTAAAGTGGTTGCACTTGCAGCTGGTTCTAATGTGACTCTTTTGGTTAATCAGGTCAAATAATGCGCATTATGCAAATTTATTGTAAATGCAAAGTGAATGTTGATTTGTGCTTGCACTTACTCTAAAGACCTTTGGGTTCATACAGAGCATTGGTGGTTTTCTTGTGTAGGTGAAAACATTCATACCTCAACTGGTTTCAGTATATATGAGGTTTATGGCCTCATATGTGTTTTTGTTTTGTTATTTTTTCCCCCATTGTTTGATCATATTTGGCAATATTGAATTTTAAACTCAATATCTTGTGGGATAAGGAAAATCAATTGCAATATTCATGTTCATCATCATTCTGTGGTAAAATTACTTTGTTATTATTTATCATTTGTAATACTAGTAGGTTGTTGGCCATTTGTAGGAAGCATAATTTGGTAAATATAATCTAGCAATTTTTGAGATTTATTATGAATTGATGATTTAGATTTTAATTATTTGAAATTGGTTTATGGATTTAATCACTTGGGGTGTTGGAGTATATAGTGTATGGTTTGTCAAAAAAATGATTTGGAATTGATAATTATATATCCATGTGAGATGTATGGGAAAATTATTTATTTCTTGTGCTTGTCCAACACTGATGCAGGGTAGTACCTAGTTTATTAAACTGGAGACAATTCTTGATAACAGTGTTGGCTGGGAGATAGATTTGGAGACTGAAAGGGGTGGTGCATTGATGGCAATGAAGTTGATGGTAAAATTTAAGTATCTCATGCTCTGATACTTTTGTTGTTTAAGAGTATTTAGCATAACCTTGGCTAGCTTTTATTGAATCAGAAATAATTCAGTTGATTTTGAATTTACTTTTTAAGTGTTACAATATGACATTAAGGTATCCTTCTTTAAAAGTTCATGGACAAACTACAGCATCGCTTACACTAATAAACTTTGGCTATTTTTATTTTTGTGTCCTTGCTTTTAGACTCTTTCATTTCTTTTGACTATTGAAGTTATCTGACTAAGAAATTGTGTTGAGTTGTTGCACTATTATGTGCTATCTACCTTATTTTGTTTTCACAGGCTCAAAACTTTCACTTTCATTATGGCCTTATGTATGTTATAGAATCTCGGTAAGTGTATTTTGTTTGTGATGCAGATTTCTCTCATGTTAAATTACAATGGTTTGATTGATTTCCGATGAGAGTATTGATAGTCTAGCAACAGATGAGTTGAAAAGCAAAACATGAATCTCTTAATATCCTGAATTATAAAAGAATTTTTCTTATGATAAATACATGTATGTAAGGAATCACAATATCAGGTTCTAAATTGTAGTTCAAAGACAAACAGGTTGCACTAGGCCAAGGACATTAATACAACTTGTAGAAAGAAAATGCAATTTGGCAAGATTAAAATGTGCCTACCTTTTCCATTCTTTTCAAGATTTTTTTTCTTCTATTACCTTTTTGTAAGTTGTCATGTTGCTTCATCTGCATCATTCGAAAGCATGATAGTCAATAAGTTGGAAGAATACAAAGGTTCAGGTATGCAACCAGGTTTGTATATATATATATATATATATATCTGCATGCCTGCTAGTTACAAACCCATCAAGAAAGCATATGTTGAGATTCAATATCTACTGAATTTTGGTTGTGCCTCAATATTTCTGTATATCCTAACATGGCACAAAACATTACTGTTTGTATGCTCAAAAGACATAAATTGGTAAAATGAAGCAAAAGAAATATTCAATTTGTTTGGTAATATTTTAGAGGTGATCACATAAGCACTGAGAGTTTCTCTTGACTTATGTTGATTATTTTGATTTAGGAATAGTCGATTTTTTTGTAGGGCCACTTTATGGTTCACTGCTTGCAAAATTTGTATTGTTGTGTGATTCTTGCATTCAATCTCAGCTTGTTGTGGTCCCAACTAGTCATGTGGAACCATGCAATCTTGTTATGCAACATATATTTCTCTTTTGGCTTAAAAATAGGTGGCATTTGCAAAAGCAATGGCAGTGGAGAGTGTGACAGGGAACAACATATCTTGTTATTGTTATTGTTACTGCTGTTATTGTTTGCCTCACCTGCATTAGATGCTATATAATACTATACCCTCATGATCTTTCAGATATCAGGATTACAGCAAATAAAGATTTAGCCATGAACTGTGCTAGTATGTGACCAAGTATATATACTTTCTATTATTTTAATTTTACTTCAAGTGACATATGCAAAATTTATTATATGTTGTGCTTTCTTCTAATTTCTTACTTATCATGACATGGCTGATCGATTTACAAATAAGAATATTTATGCTGTTCATTTTATTTTGAATCTTGTTGTTTCTTTGATGAGCTTTTAAGAATTATTTGGGCAGATTCTTAAAAGATAACTATTTACTTGATGCCATCCCAGTCAAAATATTGAAAAAATATGCTTCATTAAACTAGAGGTTATGTGATCACCTCTGGCTCTGAGATTTAGTATTAAGGTTGATAAACTTACTGGTAGTCAAAAGTCTTGTGGAATTGAGAAGCTGCTCAAAACATTGAAAGTTTCTCTTGCTAAAGTTTTTGAATTAATTTTGTGTTTGAATGATTGTTTGTGGATTAAATCAGATTAACTTTGTAAAATGGAGAACTACAGAAATATATTGTTTTGTAGATTAAATCATTTTGATTCTATTATGTTCTTTGCTAATAGAATTATGATCTGTTAATTTAATTTACTTATTATATGAGACTATTTTTGCCAAAACACTGTGAGAATTTTATGTGATAAGTTATATCTGGATAGTAAGGTTTTGGATTTCCTAAATCAAGTTAAGCAATTAAAGAACAATTTCTTGATTACTTTTTTCAGATCCTGCTAAGTGGTTGTAGTTTACTTGTCTATGAATTGTTTCTTGATTATGTTTGAGAAGTTCTCCAACAATTTCTAGGGTTTCGGTAGTATTTTTATATTGACTTTTTTTATTAGAAACATTGTTTATACCAAGATCAAGGTAAATTGGCCAAGTGATGTTCAATGCCCAATTGGAAGAGTTTCATGGTGTATTTGTGATTTTTTTCATATGCTGATAGGAATCAAACATATCACTTGCTTCTCAATGGAAACATAGTTCATCAAGAGGCTTAAAGATTAGGAGGCCCCAAGAAGCTCTTTACTTTGTATAATAATTAAGCAAAAAATACATTGTGATGGAGGTAGATAAAACGGTGTGAAGTTCTTTACTTTGTGTAATTGAGAAAAATACATTGTACTCGAGATGTTCATTACTTGTTAATAAAAATTAATGAAATTGAAGTTAGATATTTTTAATAGTCTTCCAAAATTTCTCTTATAGATTTGCAGCTCAAAAACTTTGTTTATGATTAGTAGAGGAACACACTAAATTCAATTTAGTTAATGAGCAAGTTTAGAAGCGGTTATAACTGCCTCTAAAAGGAGGAAAAATTATTAGTTATTAAGGCGAAAAATTATCATGGTTTATAAGAAGTTTAAAAATTATCATGGCTTTAAAGGGTTAAAGCCGCATCTACAATATGAACATATTTTAATAAATTATTAGTTTTTGAGGAGATTATAACCACCTCAAAAACATGAACAATTTTTAAACTCTAATGTTTTAAAAACGGTTATAACAGCCTCTAAACTAACTGCTAAAAATCTAAAACTTACTCCAACAGTTGTTTCAAACTGGCTTTAATTTGTGGAGCCGACATCATACTATTACTAGGTGGTTCTAAGAGGCGGTTTTAAAAACCACTTCTAAAAACCTTTTTTACTGTAATGAATTAATTAATTACTTTGGATGACCATGCCGCTAACTTTGTCCATATTTCTATACTCTTAGCTTTGTTATGTGAATCAAGCTACAATT
The DNA here is from genome assembly GCF_009730915.1 of Dioscorea cayenensis subsp. rotundata. Classification (NCBI taxonomy): domain Eukaryota; kingdom Viridiplantae; phylum Streptophyta; class Magnoliopsida; order Dioscoreales; family Dioscoreaceae; genus Dioscorea; species Dioscorea cayenensis. The sequence goes on along the minus strand of NC_052486.1, from coordinate 21,693,143 downwards.
TTTTAAAATAATAGCTGCAACCTAGCTAGCTGCTTAATTTGGATTACCATGACTTTATTTGTTATTTTATTGGGATATCTCCTTGGGCCATCATGGGCTGTTATTAGCCAACAAAGCAGTATATTGTTATTGTGTCATTTTTTTTCACTGCGATAGGTTTGTCATCGGGTTGTGATTGGGCCTCATGGGCTATTTAGGCGGTGTGGCCTGGAATGGGCCTGATGAGCTACAGTAGAACTTTATATTGTATTCCGCATTTACTGGGAAAAGAAATTAATAGTTGATATGGTTTAAAAATATTTATGTGTAGACTGTAGTTATGCGTGGGAAGAAAAATTATATATATATATATATATATATATTATTATCAAATATATTATTTAAAAATAAACATTTTTTAATAAATAAAAATAGTAATATATTTTGACTATAGAATTGATACTCTCTTCCATGTTATTGTCATAGTGAATTTAGCTGATCACCATTAGAAATTTTATATTTTTCATAGCCAATAAAATTATTAGAGGCCGTAATTCTTCACTGACGGAAAATGGTAAAAAATTATAGTTTTTATATCATAGTACATGTCAACACGGTCAGTGTTTAACCTCCAGTGACAGGGTTAAGGCATAGTTAATTAGAGATTAGTTTCTATGTCAAAATACTTCATGTTCACAAAACAATAAACTATCAAAATTCAGATTGGGCAAAATACGAGTAATTTGCCAGAAAAAAAGTTTAGCAGTCGTGTGATCCCATTTTATTATATCAAAATAAACCAGTTATTTGAATCCAACATGAACAGGTAATAATAAAAAATATTATAATAATTAATCAGAAAGTAAACAAAATATCTGAAATTTATAAATTAAGTAATCCGAATTTAAATAAATTATCTAAAAATTCAGAAATTAAATAATCCGAATTTAAATAATAACCTTTCAGATAATTCTAATCCAAAAATTCAGAAATTAAATAATCTGAATTTAAATAATATTTAAACCTTTCAGATAATTCTAATCCAAAATAAAATATAATCAACTCAAAATTTCAAATAATTTAAAATAATTTCAAAAATAATAATAGATAAATAATTCAAAATATAAATCAAAACAATCAGTTTCTTTCTCAAAAATTCCAAAAGTTCAAAAAACTAGAATTTTTTGAGTATATACATATAATAGTATTTATATGTGGGATACTTACTTGATTAATGCCCAAAACTCCAAATCCCAAATCGAACAAGTTTCCTCAGAAAACCTTATATTTGAGAATAATTTCCAAAAATATCAAAAGCCTATTTAACACAAGCAAGAAAATCGAAAGAAGTGCAAAGGTAGCCTAACTTCTAAAGCTTTGAACAATATCAGACGAAAGTGCATAACACTAGATTCTTAACCACCTAACTAGAGTGATCAATTCTCTCTGCTTGAAAAAAAATCAAACATTCTACACATTAACAAAGGATCTCACTAGAATAGAAATGCATATAAAAAGATTAACAAATGCATGAGTCAAGTAGGACTCATACCATTGAGAATTAAATCTAGCATAACTTTTTCTATACTTTTCCAAATCACAAAATTCAAGATACTGAGAAAACTAGACACCTAAAACTATGGCATATCCAAAATTCACATTGTTTAGAGTACTACTCAATCTATACCATTCAATTAAATCTCCAACTATTTCTGTAGACTTGTAATTCAGACACATCCCTTTCAAACATGCATATCTCTCAATATACAACTTCAAAAGCAATAATATTTTACGTACAGTCTTATAACTCAGTAATTCATCACTTACTTATTTTATAATTTACTAGATACAACATATAAAACCATGAAAATCACCAAATAATCTTCGGATTCTGCACAATAATATCAGTTGTCATAGCTACACTAATAATGCTATAACTTTTAAACTACAAATCCACAGAATCTGAATTTTTGCAGGTATCTAGAAAACATCAAACTCTATAACTTTATTATTTCACTCTCACCAAATTCCACCTAAAAGGCAATCAAATTGTCTAACCAAACTTCATGTTTTCTGCAGAAATATCATTTGAGTACAGTAATATGGTTATAACTCAACCATTACAGAGGTATAAATTCTGAAATTTTGCAGATCTATGCATGATGTCAATTTCTCCAACTTTTCTATATAAATCTAAATCTAAAACAGACTCAAAAACCATAACATAAATATAAAACGCTTAAAGGCCTGCACAAAAAATCCTACCCGAGATACCTGCATTCAAAAGCTATAATTTACAAGATACTCTTGGAAAAATTCTAAAATTTGTCAGTAACATAAATAAGACCTCAATATACAATTTTGCTATTTTGATCTCTTCCAAATTCTGTCTCTAGGTCTCCCAAAATTAAAGAGGGATCTCTACTATGCTAATAGAAAATTTCTGAATCTTATCCTCAAAGAAAATAATTCAACATTCTCACCAAACCCTAACCTTAACTAGAATCATGTCACAACAATCATAAGAAAGAACATAAACAAGATAAATCAGAACCTTACCTCAACAATAGCAGTGAAACAAGTCGTTGATGACGAGACTCTTCTCCCGTCCTCGCCGCCAACACCACCCGCAAATAAGGAGAGAAAGATATGAGACTAGATCTCTTTCTTTTTTTTTCTCTAAACGGCAATCTAAAACCGAAGGAGGTGATCAGACGACTAGGGTTTTAAAATTTAAAACAAAATCAACGGCTAGGATTAAAAGTAGCAATAATCATTAGAACTTAATTAAGGGGTGGGGCTCATGGAAAAAGAAAAAAAAAATATTATTTGATCACCAAAACAGTCCATATTCCTTTGACGGAAGTTTGGCTTAAATGAGGCTCCAAGGTGGCCAGTGCACGCAATTTGAAGAGAACACCACCACCTCATGTGTTTTAGACTTTTAGTTTTCCATAGAATTTGGTGCTCCTTAATTCCCACCCTCTCCCATGTTACTGTCATAGCCAATCTAGCTGATCACCATTAACAATTTTATATTTGAATATAGAAAAAAGAAACACCAATAAATAGATAATTAAAGAGAAAGAAGGAGGGGAGAGAGATAGAGAAGCTAGGAACATGGGGTTGACCTCTCTGTAAAGCAGAAACACAAGAGCAAACAAACAAACACCTTTCTTCGATCTCCTCAAAGAGAACATCTCTCTGTCTCTAGCTCTAGATTTTACTTTAGTTTGAAAGTTTGGAGGAAGACAAATTAAGAGGTGATGTGAAGGAACACTACATGGGTGGGCTGCAAGGAAAATGAAAAGAAATGGAGGGAAAAAGCCGTTAATTCCGTTCTCTTTTTATTATATATATATTTAATGATTTCGGGTATTTGCTCAAGTTTCTAATTTGCCAGAAGTAGGCCCAGAATTACCTCCCCATTCAACTCAACAACCTTCAAAGTCATGCATGTGTCAAGCCTCTTTTTCTTCTAATCATTTAATTAATTATTTATCTTTGAAACTTATATATATATATATATATATATATCTCTCTCTCTCTCTCTCTCTCTCTCTCTCACTCTCTCTTCTCCTTCTTTCAATCATTTGGCTTTGAAACTCACATCTCTCTCTCTCTCTCTCTCTCTCTCTCTCTTTCTCTATTCTCATTCTTTCGGTGAATCCAATGCCACCTCTTCAGTTAATTAGTACTTTCTAAGCTACAATAAAGTGAGGGGAAAATGTGTCCTTCCAACTCTGTGCATGTTTCAAACAAAGATGAGGAGGAGACGGTGGTGGTCGTCTCTTGGTTTTCAAAGTTCATATATAGATCCTGATAAAAAGAGTACTGGAAATGGCCATATCATATGATTCCATGCCTTTATTTTATACATATATATATGTATGTAGGATACTAATTAAAAAGAGATATATAGTGATAATGACAAGGTCACTCTGAGAAGAAAGGGCAGCATCAGCGTTTTGAGCTACAATATTGAAGCAAGGAAAAAAAGGGGAAGAGGAGGTGGTGGCGGCGGTTGGTCTCTTGGTTTTCCAAAACTGTACATACTGTCAAACAAGAGTACTGCAGCTTGCTATATGATCTGATAGCAAGCATTTTATTGAATTTATTTATTTATTTATATAAAGAATAAAAAGGGAAGAAAAGAAAAAGATAGGAGATGTGTGATGAAGATATATATATGAAGCAATGGGTTGGCACATGCTTGGTTATATATGTTATATTATTATTTTTGGAGAAGGGTAGATAATTAAAGGGTATATTAGTATATATATGTACACACACAAACACACACACACACACACACACACACACACATATATATATATATAAAATATTAAATCAATGCCTATATATATGCCCCCAAGCAACACTGCATTTGAGATAACTAAAGAAGCCAGTAACAAAGGAAAGGGGAGAGAGCTAGTGAGATGGAGCAGCAGCAACAGTTGGTGGAGATGGACTTATCAAGTGGTATGAATATGAAGGAGTGCCATTTATGCTCAGCCACTCAAACTCCTCGCTGGAGGAGGGGTCCCAAAGGTCCTAGGGTAAATATATATATATATATATCATCGATCACCCGGCCTTCATCATGTATATATGTGCAGTGTTCTCTTCTTCATTCTTAGCAAACCTCCATCTTTACATCATGCATGCAATGCAAACTTCACTTACCTCTCTTGCATGTATCTCCAATGGGACACTAGCCAGTACTTGGGTATCCGCCCATTACACCATCACAAAGAGCACCTTCTTTAGCTTGTTGATGGTGATGCATGTTCCATATATAGCCAATGTAACTCACTGGTACTCATGATTAGCATTTTGGGGTTCCTAATTCCCACTGGATCTCCATCACATATATATCTCGTCTTTCACTTGTCTCTTAATTTTAACCACTTGATATAGTTTGTTGAAATTGGCTCTTCATTGTTGGGACAGGATATATACTCATTGTTGAAGCTGGTTCTTCATTGTTTCATTAGTTTCTAGTTATATATATAATTAACACTGGTTTAATTTCCATGTTTCTATTGTATGTACTTAGACTCTCTGTAATTCATGTGGCATACGCTACCTCAATGACCAGAAGAAGATCAACACCACAAACCTCACTCTTGGACCAACTCCAAATCCTGAACAACATGCTTGACAGTGTTATGAGAAGCAATTATCTTGATTACACTGTGTGGAATGCTATCTAAAGTCTCACAATCTCTAATGTCATCTTTTTTCTTGATCAAGTTTTCAATGTTTTAAGATTTTGAATAATCAACAACTCATGTGGTGACTTGTTATTATTAATAAACATCCAAAGAAAACAAAAAACCTAAAAATATAATGTCATGAACCAACACATGCAAATGTGAGAACAAACTGGAACTAGAACACTGTTCTACGTACGTACAAGCAGGGTTTTGAATTGGCTGCTGTGAATGCAGTGATTTGTTTTCTTAACTAGTTCTGGCTAGTCCAGCATCTTATTTTGTTGTTGATCAAGTTACTTGCTGTCCCAGCTATACTATCCTGCTCCTTTAGCCACACACAAACACACACACACACACAAATAACATAAAATAAAATAATAATAATTATTATTATTATTAAAAGAAGAAGAAAAGGAAGAAAACAAAAAGGGAGAAGAAGAAGAAGAAGTACTGTTTCTTTCCCTTAAATAAATCTGTGGTTTGTCTCCATATTATTCAAAAAGAAGAAGAAGAAGAAGAAGAAGTACTGTTTCTTTGCCAGAAAAGCGCATGGGAAGAAGAAGTGCTACTTTCTAACTCAAATATTTTCTATATAAATTTTTACCATAGCATATCATTAAAAAAATGTTTCAAAAATATATAAAAATCAATGTACGTATGACTAGTGGCGGAATCAAAATTAAAGAGGTGTTGAATTTAAATTTTATAATTTTTTTTTAATATAAAATAATTCTATTAATTCAAATTTGAGATTATAATAATTAATATTTTAAAAATATAAAATATATATCCATCTAAAAAATTTGGTTTATGTGTAAAACCGCTATCATATTTACATAATTAGCGATTAACTCAACTAGTTAAACACTAAATTAACAAATACTACAATTAAAAAACAACTTTAAACAAATTAATATTCAATTATTAAATACAACAATTATTCAACAAATAATCTAATGAATAATTAAAATTTTCATAACAATTAATTACAACATATATATGACATTTTTTCACAATAATTTTCATAATGAAACAAATATTTAACAAATATCTAACCATTATTCAACAAATATAAATATTTTTACACAACAAATAATCACACAAAAATTAAAAAAAAATAAATTAGATATAAAACAAACAAGAAAAAAAACAATAAATCCCTATAATAAAAATAAAACATAAACTTGGAGATAATTGATTAAAGAGAAAAAAACTCACCAATCCATAAGATCAGCAATGTTTTTTATTTGAGAGATTTTACAATAACAATTGTATTTTTTAGGATTTTATTTTTATTTTTATATTAATATCCTAAATATTGATAATAATGTATTAATAAGTTCAATAAAAAAAATCTATATATAAAGTTTAAAAACAAAAATATTTGAATATTTATATTTGGCTAGCCATATTATTTATTATCACTCAACATCAAATTTATTTAATATAGTAATTTTATTATTTTTATTTAATTTATTTTAAATAATATGAGGTAGAATTTTTAAAAAAAACTAAAAATAGCATTTTTCATATGAATTATAATGATTAATATTTTAATTATATATATATATATATATGATGGGACAGGGGCACTCAAGCACCCCCTTGGCCCCCTATATGATCGGCCACCCCCCCGTAGCAATATTATTTATTATCACTCAACATCAAATTTATTTAATATAGTATTTATTTTAAATAATATGAGGTAGAATTTTAAAAAATTAAAAATAATATTTTTCATATAAATTATAATGATTAATATATTTTAATTATATAGATATATATGATGGGTCAGGGCCGCTCAAGCCCCCCCCCCGCGGCGACTAATTGCAACCTAGGCAAGCACACTGGAGGGTCAAACAAGTTACAATGTTGGTGAGTCAGCAGGCCCACAAAATCGAATATAAAATTAAAACCCCAAAATTAAATTTTTAAAATAAATAAAAACACACACACAGCACACTCAAAAATAGGACACAGTGTGCCACATGTCCTGGTTCGGCATCCTCAAAAGACATGAAGAAAAAAAAAACTAAAATTTCAAAATTTACACATTCAAATAGGCGATGAGATGAAAAGCATACCAAGATGATGTTTTCTCGATAACTACCCGGTAATCATAGCATTGTAACTGGCACTCTCCCCTCTTTGACATTCCATCAAACACCTTCCGTGCAAACCCGACCTCACCCGACCTCGCGTGGTGAGAAGGAAAGGGTGGTGAGAGAGGTGAGACTCGACGATGATGGCGTGGAGGTGGAGGAGATAACGAGGCGAGTTGTAGGAGTGGAGTTTGAGGAGGGAGAGGAGAGTTTGGAGGGTCTTCTTGAAAGGTTAACCCCGTCACAGCCTCACGTTTGGACAATGTTTTAAAAATCGGACCGGTTGCTGACCCGGATAGGTAATTGGTTCACGGTGAACTAGTTGGACTGGCCGGGTTAACCGGATTTAACATTTTTCAAATAAATAAATTTTTTAAAATTAATAAATAAATAAATAATAATTTAAAAATAAATAAAAAAAATTATAAAATTACATATTGCAAAATTATATTGCCTTTGTAAGATCACAAATTGTCAACTCTATATAAAATTAAAATTTTCAAAGTACTAATATACAAAGATATAACCTTACAACAAATATTTAAAAATAAATAATTAAATAAAATATAAGTATACAATAACAACAACAATAAAAAAATGAGGAATAATATAAAATACAATTATATAATATCTTGATTTTTGTTTTTTTGAAATGAGTTTAACTTTAAAAATTAAAAACAAAATAAAATAAAATAAACCAACCAGATTTAATTTAATTTTTTCAAATAAATAAATATTTTAAAATTAAAAAAATATTAGAAAATAAGTAAAGATAATTTCAAAAATAAGGAAAAAATAATAATAAATGATACAAAATTACATATTGCAAAGTTAAATTAACTTTATAAAGTTACAAAATCTCAACTTTACATAAAATTAAAATTTTCAAAATACAAATATACAAGGATACAACTATACAACAAATATTGAAAAATAAAGAATTAAATAAAATATAAGTATACAAGTAAACAACAACAACAACAACAACAAATGAGGAATAAAATAAAATACAATTATACACTCTACTACTACTACAACAACAACAATAAAATTATTAACTTTATTTAAGTTTTTAATTATAAAATAAATAAACCAATTAAATAATTTAAATTAATAAATTAGCTGGTCCGGTCTAACCGGTTCACCGGTTGCACCGCCCGGTCTGGTTCTTTAGTGTTTTATATGACTAATCGGACCGATTTATTGGCTGGGTTCCCAGCTTGAACCGGCCAATCCGGTCCGATTTTTAAATCAACGGGTTTTTTTCTACAAATCATTTTAAATACTTTATTTTTACAAATAAATAATAAACACTATTGCATTTTTCCTAAGTCCTCAAATAGATGATAATTTCGGAATGCACAATACTACGTGATTTAAGAATAAAAAAACTCATCTAGGAACTTTATTTTTCTAGTAAATAATAATCAATATTGTATTTTCATTGAAATATATAATTATATCACATTATCCCAAAAATCCTTCGATGGATAACATCATTTTTTTAAATTTTTCAAAATGCACAATGCCATGCAATTAAAAAAAAAAAACCTCTTATAAAAACTTTAATTTACAAATAAATGATAACCATTGTTGTATTTCTTTATTGTGATATACAATATCAAATTATGCCAAAGTCCTCAAATGAAATGACAACTCATTATTATTTTTTATTTGATATGGATATGTTACATATATTATGTTTTTTTAAAGAGATAAAAAAAAAACTTTTATTGAGAGAAAAAAAAAACACAAGTTCTTGAGCAATGAAACAAAACAATAGTCTACTAGCTGTGGAGTCCAACACAAATATTGAAAGAGAAAAAACAAATCAAGAAGATAACAAGAGATGAAAAATGGGTAAATTTTCCTAGTGTATATTGAACTTTTCACTTTTTTTTTCATTTGAGCACTAATTTTCAATTTTTATCACAATGAGTGCTAAATTTTGATTTCATTTCACTAGCAAGGTAATTAGAGTTTTTCGGTGAGTTTCTAGTGACATGGATGAAATATCTATGTGATTCACATCTCTCTCTTGTGTAGAGGATGCCACATTGGAAATTCTAGTGTCCACGTCATCAGAGATTCATTGAAAAGCTTCAATTATCATGTCAGTGAAATAAATTCAGTACTCACTCAAAAAATTTACCCCACAAAAAATCAATAAAAAAAAAATTATGGGTATTCAGAATTTAGCCTATCTATTTGGCTTAAATATTATTTAATAGCAGAAGTTGATGATGATTTTAATGACAACAAGGATGAGGAGGATGAAGAGAAATTGGTCTTGTTGGATGAAGAGTGGGGAAGGAGATCATGATGTCTTTGCCTTAACTAAATTTTGTTCATCACAAATTATTTTTATTGTTCTTTTTTATCATTATGTAAATATCATTGTTATATTTTGTTCTTTAGAGTAATTATAAGTGAATAATCATCTTTTAATAATAGAATTTCACAATTTTTTTAGGTTAGAAATATATATATATATATAGAGAATCTATTTTACATGAAATATTAGGTTTTTTTACTGAATTGTCTATACCATAGTTCGATTCAATTCACGAATAGACATATGAGTTTTTTAAACTTTTTTATTTATGATTTGACAGCTATATATACTTTGACTCAAGAAAAATGAACTTCATGGCTAGGGGTGTAATCGATCGAGTTCGAGCCGAAGCGATGAGCGAGCTCGAGCTCGAGCTCTATCGAAAATTCGGTACTCGATACTCCCGGGAGCTCGATCGAGTATTTATTTTATAGCTCGAGCTCGACTCGGTACGTAAATCGAGCTACTCGAGCTCGGCTCGACTGTGACCGAGCTAAGTTCGAGTTTTCACCGAGTCGAGCCCAAGTAGCTTGCGAGTAGAGGTGTATCATTTACACCCCTATTCATGGCTATGATTTTTTCCTTTTCCAGACTTAATTAGCATGGTGTTGTTTGTGTCTTTGTAATCATTTTTTCAAATTTTGTATTGATCACAGAAGCATAAAGCATGTGCAAGTTTTAATTTCTTTTTTCCTTTAGAAAGTTTCACTTTATTACTCAAGATCTTTTTTTTTTTATTTTCTTTTTTGGTGGCATTGAGGAAAAAGCAGGAAGTTGTGAAGGTTGAAAATTGACAAAAGACCAATTATTAAAAAGTGAGTTACCATATGGCTTGCTTAATTCTTGCAATACCTTTTTTAATCAAACAATGTTGTGGGGAAGCCAACTAGCTAGGTTTATATGTTGGGAAAAAGTCCTATGTTGAGGTTATGACATATGTAGAGAAAAAGATTGCAGGTTAGTTACAACTCACCTTTATGCAACATCATTTTCTCCTCCTTGATTCCCAGTTCAACTCAACTTCTAATTCCACATCTTTTTTTTATGCCTGTTTGTTATCACAGCCTCAAAAGCGTAAAGACTGTTTACACTCCCATGCATGATTGTAGTACACAATATTAGAAAACATACACACACCATTGTATTATGCATCAGCAATCTACCAAATTTTAATTGAGGCACTTACCTGTGATGATCATGTGGCACTGGAGACTGGAGAAACTTGGTTACTGTTGTGCCAACACCAATACTGGCATGCAGCAGCATGCCCACTTCTGGGTTTGTTTTTCCTGTACAGCCTAGTAAGTGTGTTGCCGCATGTAAAATTTTTATTTTTTTTTGGAAAGAGGAGCGGGGCGAACTCACTAGAGACCCGCAGACGCGCATGACAGCCTCGCGTGGAACAAGTGGGGACGGGGTCGCGTTCACGTGGGCGCTGAAAACCACCGTGACACAACCACTATTCACAACTCCCGAAATGCTGCATCAGTGAGAATCAAAGCTCTCACCACTCGGTGAGGAGCTATATCGGCGACAGTGTACTCAGATAGTCAGAAGGTCGTTGGCAGCCGCATGTAAAATTAGCTTCAGATGTGAACTTGGAAAGAACATATTGTGACACCAACCTGTCTAGGTCTTCAAAGCTTGAACTATTAGCTATTTTAATTAGCGATATATCCATACTAGATGATGATGATGATGATGATGATGATGATGATACACACCTTTGGTTTCCCTTTAAACTTTTTAAGGTCATCCAGGACTTGATTTTTGCCTGATGATGCTATATATGAAAGACAACAACATGATATGATCACCTGTTTCTGATCCTTCACCTCCTGCGATAATCCTTCTACTCTTTATCATATGATTGACAAAGAATAACATGCAAAATAGAATTGAAAGATGTATAAAATGGAAGTAGTTGGGAACAAATCAGAAAACAAAGAAATTTATTTCCAGCAGGAGGGAAAATAAAATTTAATTACCGAGATTTTTGCCATCCTTTATACATCCATGTTACTCTACTGCATAGTCTACATCTATGTAAAATAAATAAATAAATAAATAAATAAAATCATCTATGCACAACTGTCTCAAAAATTTTTTCAATCTTATTATCTTTTAGATTTATTTATCCGCATATTAAATACAATAACCAACCACTAAGAAAAATAAAATAAAGCCATACTTATACCAAGAAGTTGTGCAACACTATATTCAAGCTTTTTGTCCTACTAATTAAGTACAAGAACTTAGTCCTTTTAGTTGACGTTTGGTTCAATGAAAACTGTAAATGTGATGAATCTTCGATTCTAGATGTAATTAGAAATATATCAATTTTAAAATATAATGTACTCAAATCCGGTGTTTGATTGGATGTAATTAACAATGATGTATTACACGATTTTGTATTTGATGAGAGAAATTTATAAATTTGAAATTAAAAACCTTTTACATATCAAATATTTTAATGACATTTTAATAATTTTAAGTACTATAGTAATTAGTCTAATTATTAATTTTAGGGAAGAAATGCTATTCACCCTATAGTAATTTCAAAAACTTCCCAAAAACCCCTCGACTTTTTGCACACCGGACAGACCCTCCGTTATATTTTTACATTTTGCTTTTAACTCTCCTTGGTAAGTTGAAAGTGGGTCCACGATATGAAATTCCTTTTTGCCGCACGCAGAGTGGGAAAAATAGGCGCCCGCGTCATACAGCTTTCTTTATGCATAGTTTTTCAATGCCTCACCCTTGCTTTTCTCGAAACAAAGTTTAGAAGGCTCATATCTTGTTCTTCTTGTTCTTGTTCTTGTTTTTGTTCTTGTTCTTCTTGTTCTTCTTGTTCTTCTTCTTCTTCTTTTTCTTCTTCTCATTTGGTGTATTCGATTTTAGCTCTTAGATTAAATTATGGAGAGTTTTTGTGCTATTGCTTGAGATCTGGCGAGGAGGGGCGAGTGCTAATGTTCCGCATGGCCTGACTTCTTGAGGAATCGAGGTGTTAGGCCATGAAATATGTGAGCGATGAGGGTGCTCGATATTTCCGTGTAAGGGTGAAGTTTATCACACCCGATGGACGTCAAAGCGGTATGTCTCATATAAAGCGAGGTTGACTTTCCGGTGCGCATGTGTCGCGTCGCACTCCATCTTCAAATGTTACATTGTTGATCTTGTTGTTGAGGGGCCGGATGATGTGGCGTCGTATCCTCTGAAAACGAGAGTTCTTCTCGTTGTAAGTTTCTTCTCGTTATGTTTATATAGTTGTAGAAGTTAATTATTGTTTATTATCCATCGGCTGTTTACATTTATCAAGTTTCCATTTAAACACTATTGTCTCCGATTAACTTATTAACTTATTATTTAACTTTTTGTTTTTAACGTTTAAGATTTATGTTTATCGTTTAAATATTTTTGTGTCTGTTTAAATATTGATGGTGTTCGTTTAAACTAAAGTGTTGGCGAGGTCGAGAATCTGGCGCTTACATTTCCACATCATGGCGAGCACGAGGGTGTGGCATGCCTTCCTTCCCTCGTCCGATCAAAATTTGAAGTGTTGTGGTTGGATATTGGACATGATGTTTTGAAGGCGTTGAACATTTGGAGCGCGCACTAGGAATTTTGCAATCGAAAGGAATTTTGACTTCAAATTCTTGAAGAGCGAGAAACACGGGTAGTTGTGGAAGGAAGCTTCGACTTCAAAAATGGCGTATAAAGGAAGCTATATTCCCCTGTACGGACAATGGCGAGGGCCGATGGATGAAAATCATGACTGCGTTTGCGACCCTTTGTGTGAGAGAGGCAACTCTGGGTGTCCTAGGCGAAGAGGGATCGAGTCGTGGCGTCAGGAGTCCATGAGTTGCGTTGTAGCCATTGCCACGTTTGAGGTCGCTGATCGCGGATGCGTGGAATGAGATACGTGTGCCGACTAAGCGTTGTGTATATACTTCTTATTATTGTTTAAATATTGAACTTTATATTTAAATATATCTCTTACGTTTTAAATATTTTATTCTACATGTTTAGCTGATTATTTTTATCGTTTAAAATAAATTTTGTATCCGCTTAAAATGTACAGCGGGATGGTGCTAGCGGTTCCCCAGCGTAATTAATACTACTTTCGGTTCCCCGCAGTTTCCACTCCCGTCGCACATAAAAATCGGAACATTACATTAAGTAATAAGGATATTTTAAAGCGAGAAAATATTAAAGTATATTTTTGTTGTAATTACATTGATATTATTAAATAATAAGGATATTTTTAAACAAAAATATTAAATTTAAGCAGGAGAAACCTAAACTTAAAGCGGAGAAAGCGAAAGTTAAAGAGCAAAGAGATTATCATTATACGTGATTTAAAATGAATGTTGATATTAGCGACGATAATGAAAATGAAAATGAAAGCGAGAACCCTACCCCGATAATGTACCCTGCGGACTACAATATCATCCAACAAACGAGAACCTCAAAAGCGAAACGCAGAATGAATTTAATTGAATTTAGATACATATACGTTTACATTGACAAAAAATTTGTCATATTCTTGGGATGAATTGAATTTAAAAGCTGGTTTTACATTTGAAACTAATACACCTATACAATGACTATGACCCAGCTTACGTACACTCCCCTCACGGTTGCGTTTTACATGGTAAAGCGGAGTTTAAACTAATTACATTGATATTTACACAATGAGCCCTATATCGCTTAGTGACAGAAAGTGTATGTTAAAACAATGAATCTAGATTATTAAAGAAAGAATCGTGTATCTGAATATGAGAAAGAATGACTAAGAACCAGCGAAAGACTCCCCTACGGGTGTGATCGTTGCCCTCCCTCCCTAAGTGTCGGGAAACATACCTTAGTCGCTTGAGATAAGGGGCGTCGAGTCTGCAGTGCCGTGGCTTCTCGGCGTGATAGCTGCTTTCGATAAACCGCGCATGACTAGCGCACAGCTGCGATCGACACTTCCTTTTACGTAGAGATGGGGCTCGGTGTACAGTGAACAAGCGGGTGCTGCGATCGCATCGACTCGCCCAACTCCATGTCGATACTGGAGGTCGAATAGGTTTCACGTGACCGAGATATACAAGTTCATATTAGAATGCGATTGATTTACGACACTATTACACAAACACAAATTATTAAAGCACTTACCATTTCTAGCGGCGTTTTTATACGTATTCTTAGCTTTTGGCGTGAAGAATAATGCCATATTCTTGTTTTCATTGTCGAGAGACGCGACATGGAAGTGGCCACTCCATAATTATCGGGAGGATGGCGATGTCCACTTCATACGAGGATTCTGCCGAGCATCTCGATCATCAGCCATTGATGGATTCGTAATGCGTACGTACGCCACTGCTTTGACATGAACGAGGCGTGTGGCGATGTGATGGGCGGCGCCTCTTATAGCTTGATATGGCACTCGCTCAGTCGTCTTTTGCAAGATACATACGAATCGCGTCCATCAGCATCGTGCGATGACCGTCTCCGTCCCCCTCGGCGGTCGAATAGATTGGCGGGTGTGGTCTTTGGCCAGTCGTTTCTTCCATCGCACGCAGTCTCTTTGTCGGTTGAGCGGAGACAAGAGACATGTAAACGAAAATGTTGTAAGTATAAAATTAAGCGTTAAGTATAAAACTTTAAATTCTATATTGAATGTTTAAAAGCGGTAGCGGTAATATTTAAAAGGGTATCACTTACTAAGTTAAATGTTATCCAGCAAAGTAAGCGTTAACGCTCCTACTTAAATGGTAGCTAAAGCAGTTTAAACAATATCATAAAAACTTCACACTTGTCCATTGCAGGGCGAGTTGAGGAAGATCCTTATCAACTCCTGCTCACCGTCTTATTGGTAGCGATTGGCGGCGTATCTTGAATGAAAGACTTTCCGAAGTTCTTCTACACGTGGCTTCGCTTTAATGGGGACACGGCAGCCGGCATCAGCGGGAGACACTTCCTTGCATGCTTCTTGTTGCTTGTGGGATTGTGTGCGCGCCCGATGCGGCCGCGGTCGACCGTTGAGTTTCCGCGTGAATTCAACTTCGTTGAGGGATAGACTCAGCGACCTTCTCACGCAAGTGAGTTCGGCGGCCAGCATCGATGGGAGACTGGCGTTGTGCAGTTGTTCTTCTTCGTGGATTGTGTCGTCTTTGATGCCGCCTTATGTCGGGCTGGCGGTTCCACCGTATGCATGATGATGTCGTCAACGCGAGTCGGCGATCTTTTC
Source organism: Dioscorea cayenensis subsp. rotundata (assembly GCF_009730915.1). NCBI lineage: Eukaryota > Viridiplantae > Streptophyta > Magnoliopsida > Dioscoreales > Dioscoreaceae > Dioscorea > Dioscorea cayenensis. The sequence continues at coordinate 21,677,273 of NC_052486.1, read as the reverse complement.
CACGCTGACGGCAAACTCGGGCGCCATCTTCGATCTCCTCGCGTGATGGGCATGTCATCCGCGTTAACAACATCGGCGCTTGATGGTCGTGCTGCCGGATGAATCATCTGCTATTATTTCAGTCGTCGGTAGCGCGAGGTGGAGGCGGAGAGCATTATTGTTTTTCCTCTTTTTGCGAGCTTCTTGAATGAGGCCGTCTTTGAAGGGCCTGCGATGATGTCCTCGTCGTCCGAACTCCGGCCGGCGTATCCGTCCGGGTGCTTCATTTGTTTGAAGGGAAGGCGCGATCGATTGTGGTAGTAATGAGCCTTCGATGCACCTCGCTGACGCAGGCGAGCCGGGAACTCGAGTCGTCGAAAATCGCGAAGCTGCGTGAGGTTACTGGGTGACATCCTGCGCCTAGTGCCGGCGGGGGCTGCCCGCGTTCGGGGGCGGCACGGTCGGGGAAGCACGGTCGGGCGGGGTGGGGAGGCTTCTCGGCCTCGACGAATCGTTTTGGCTGGAAGGCGGGGAGAGCAGGCGTCAGTACGCAGGAAGAGGTTGCCTCTCATCACTGCGCCATGATTCAGCGGCAGTTCGATAGCGATCCGACCCGGCGGTTGGCTTAGAACAAATACTTCTTCATCGACGTCGCTAGGACCATTTCCGAAACTAGCATGTGTAAAAGCAAAGCAATCTTAGCGAAATTATTTAGTTTAAAGCAATTAAAACTATGTTTACACATGTAACTTTCAGTATATTTAAAAGCGTTATCAACCTATTGTGTTAAGCGAGTAAACAAACAAATTAAACATTAAACTAAAAAGTTTTAAGCGGTAGTTGAACAAAAAGTTAAGCGGTAGTTATAATGTTAAGCGATAGATGAATAAAGTTAAAGCGATGAAGTAGTATGGTTTAAGCGTTAATGTCTGATTAAACAAAATATTTTTGAATTATTACCTCTTTTCCTTCGAGAGATGACAAACTCGTCTCTGCTCGTCGCTTTCGCTTTCGGTGAGTATTTTCGCTGTGCAGACGTCCTTGGGATCTTCTGAGAAGCGGACTTTCTTCGAGGTTGCGAGTCATTTCGTAAAACGGATGTTAGCGCTACCGGTGACCCTTAACATACCGGTGTTGGTCTTCTTCCCGGCATCTGTGCACTCGGGTAGCGGCTTGTGGTATGTCCTCCATGAGCCACTTGATGCGTCGCTTGCGCCCGTGCGTGAGCGCCCCATTCGAGTAGATCGTCGGCTAATCAGCGATCGGTTAGGAGCCCGAGGCATGAGGGTATTTGGGAAGAGGATTGTACCCGGGGAGGTACACCATCGATGGTTGGCAAAATTCTCCTCTTCTCACTACATCGCGAGTTCTTGAAGAGTGCTCTGATGGAGTCTACATGTCTCTACGTCGTCTTGATAAATACCTCTCTCTCGTGGCGCCGTGTTTTCTTCTTACGAAACACGCATTTGCCTCGCGACCATAGCGGGCAGAGCGGTGCCACGTCTTGGGGCTGAAAGTCGGCGTACTCCCGATCCTGAATTTATTGCGTGCGGTTATCGTATCTAGCAGCGAGTCAGAAGGGCCCGGCTCTTGGTATCTGACTTCAACTCGATGTCGTCTTTGTGAGCGGTGTCGCTCGGATGATCTCCCGGTGTCGGGGATCATGTGAACTCAATTCGCACCGCGGTCTCCACTCGGTGTCAAGTAGCATCGACCGTTAACTAGATTGACCGCCATAATCACAAGACTGCGACAATATGACACATTGTTAGCGGAAATGTAATTTGTTAAAAGCGGTAAACGCTCGGTTCTTAAACAACGATATCATAAGTAGTGGCGTATACTGTTAAGCGAGATACAAATAATTAAGGGAGAGACTAACTTAAGCGGTGAAAGCTCGTTGTTTAAGCGGAGGCCTCATTTTATACTCTTGCAACCCGTATCTGCTGAAAGGGTAGCGTGGATTATAAACATTACGAAAGCGACAATGGGAAAACCATTTCGATCGTGTACACAGGCAAAAATGTAAAACAAAACAAAAACCCTAGCGAGACATCTCTCCTGCGAGGACTAACAAAACCCGACCCGATTAATCCCACGAAAGCTTGATGTCTTCCAACAAAAATAAAATCCTAAACCAAAACCGAAAATGTCTCTTAAATATGAGGTTAACAAAAACCATAATGAATACCTTAGGTACATGAAATGGCTGAAATGCGAATACTTGCAGGACTTTACCAAGGGCCTTGGTGGGGGAAGAGTCCTGGGGTGGGAAGAGAAATTTGGAGGCAGTTGAGTTGGAGTCGCGAGTTGAGAGAGACAAGCGGTTGTAATGCCTAGAAAAACCCACCCACTTTCTCTCACCCTGAAATGGGTGCGGCCGACTTCGATGCAGGAGCATTTGATCTTAAATTTTAAATACACTCCGTTTAATGCATTCACGTACTTTGGGTTTCAAAATCGTGGAGTTGAAGGAAGGGTTTTGGGTATTCAGAAACTATGAGGGTTTGTTTGTGATTGTAAAGTTATGGGAGTTTTAGGTAATTCCA
>NC_052486.1:21545586-21673745 GCF_009730915.1 Dioscorea cayenensis subsp. rotundata | reverse complement strand
TCAGTTACGTATTGCTCATTCAATGACTATAGGTGTTAAAACACAAGAGACCCCTCATTAGTAGTCAAGAGTTCTTCGTCCACATTCAACACTTAGCACTAAGTGAATGCCGATTGAGTCCGGGAGAACAAATACTTCTTTCTTTATTTATTTATTTTTTCCGAGTCCTAACGTAGGGAATCGCAGACAAAATATCTTATAATCCTTCGGCGATGCACATGCTAATTAGGCACAAGAGCCACCCAACTTGCTTGATTGCTAATCTACATAAAACTATTTCATGCTAAATTAGCAGAGGGAATACCGATATAGACTCATTTTTTTCTATTTTTCGATTTTATAAGTCTCCGGAGCACTTTCTTACGCAAACTTCACTTAGAGATAAAGTAAAATGAACAAAAGAACCAAAAGATCTTAAAGGACCATTGAGGAATGAATTTACCACTCTAACACTTTTAAATCAAAGCAATGGGTTAATAATGGGCAAACAGGTAGACGTTCGGAAGGTCGTTGCGAAGAAAGCTCTAGAGAGAAAACATGACTTCCCTTTATAGGCCAACAACACTACAACTCATTACTATCATTCATTCAAGCCAGAGGTTCTTAACAATAAATCATAGCTACTGGGCACCTGGCATGCAAATAACCCGCCCCCACACCTAGAATCGTGCCACTTGGACCCTAATGTACATTAATCAAGAAAACATGGTGGTAGAATTCATAATAATTAAATAAAAGCATGAAAGGGAAGTGGAAAAAGAGACTCTATTTGGTTGATGAAGAGTGTTCAAGGAAACCACACTCATTGGGAAACAATGCTAGCAAGGGAGGAGTAAGAGGCAACAATCCAAGTGAGAAGTCCGAAAATAAATAAATAAGGCGATCACGATAATCAAGAGAATCAAGGGGAAGGAAAACATGCACACATAGTCAAACATGAAAGTAATACAAACTTAGCTGAAAGAACCTGCTAACAAAAAAGTAGTTCAACTAACAAGCAACAAAATAACACAAAGTACAAAATAAACTCAAGTCCAAAGTCGTGCTCCTTGCTGGTGGTATCACGCCAATGTACCGATGCTAAGGATGTGTAGTCCCCGAGGTGGTGCTGCCAGAGGGACGAAGTTAAAGACCCATATCAGCACGAAAAGAAAGGACTGCACAAGACATCCCTCGCCAACCTGCTCGTCAGCTGCGTAGTCTCTTGATGTCCTTGGCGACAGGGAACGACCCTGCGAATCTCCTCGGCGCGCTCAATCGAGGCGGCGCGGCCTTCCTGCTCGTAATCGACTGCAGTGGTGGAGAAGTGGTGATGCGCAGTAGGTGAGTATCGAGTCAATGGTATATGTGCCACGACGCTTCCTCCACCATCTCATGGAAAACATAGTAGCCATCCCTGGGCGTAAAATCCACCAACAATGTGCAAGTCCCGTGTGCTCAATCAAAACCCATACCTCGAATCATACGCAGTGATAAATGGCCCAAAGCAAAAATAGATCCAAGGCGTATAAGTGCCTCACGGACAAACAACTCTGCAAAGAGGCGACCAAGCTGGGATCGGTAGCGCTCAAAGATGCTATATAGCATGAGTAAGTCGAGCGAAAGGACATTACCCAAAGGCCGGCCACCCCGCCACCAATACCGACCAACAAGGTGCACGAACATAACGATGCGTAGATTGTGAAGACGGACGCTTTCTCGACTCATCTCGCTATCGACCGTAGATAATGTTCCGTAACCGTGTGTGTCATGGTGGCCGAAAAGTCGACTAAGACGCTCGACATGCCGGTGTGCTCACGAATCCCTCATCATACAAGCCCAAGAAACAAACCCAATTGTTCGTCAAGAATGGCGGCATTATTCCAAAGGCTTGAAGGTTATCCCGATGGTCTCGCTAATTCAATCGCGGCCGAGGACCTCCAAGGTGAGCTCACCAGACGCCGGATCACTAATTGAGAAAAATTCGTCCCAACCATCATGATTGATTAACTCCGCCACGGTCTCGCCAAAACCTAGAACTTCGAGGTCATTATGGTCAATTGTACTGTATGATACCAAAGGCTTGGACCGTAAGAGATTATAGCTGCCCTATGTTGTGGTAAGGCAAAGGACGGCACTCCACTTGATGCCGCATCGCTCGCGGGCCGCTTTGTTAGAACTCGCTGACTCGACATACCTATACCACAAAAACAAGTGATCAAACCAATATTTTTATGAATACATTCATAGGGAGATAACTATATCATCATGGAATTAATGAAAAATTGAAAAGCACAACAATCTATGTGAAGAATAAAAATTTCACCATCATGCATACAAGAATCTATGAAATTTTTGCAAGAGTTTCTCCTAAACATCTACCTTCCCAAAATTTACAAAATGAAGGAAAAACTCAAAGAAACAAGCATACACCACATCACAACAACCAAATATGTCATTCAAGCTTCAAAGATAAAAGTGAGAACACAATAAAACCAAGTTTGTAGCAAAAACATAGAATTAGGGCTTGGAGGCTTGGGGTGATGAGATCCAGGGCGAACTGTTGATAAAACTCCCGATTAAAACCCAAGAGTGAGTTTGCAAGATGGAGGAGAGGTGATTAGAGAAGAAAAACTATGGTGAAGAAATGAGGTAGAGCGAGGGAGAGATGAGAGGAAAAAACAAGAGGAGAAGAAGGGAGGAGAGAGTGGAGAGAAAGGGGGACAAAGCCCCTTTAATGGGCGCACCACAGTCCCACGCGGGTCCCATGGCGCGAGCGCATGGCTCGCATGGGTCGGAAAACCAGACTGAAGGCTCACGGGCGCCCATGTACGATGGCGCCTGTGAGCCTCAGCCCACGCCACTGACTAGCTGAGGCCGAGAGCCTCACGGGCACCCATGCGGGCGCATGCCTGCGTGAGGCCCACCAGCTGCGCAAGGGTGGTCCTCCGAGAGGTCCTCAAGGGTCGCAAGGATGGCTACAAGGCCCCTGGATCATACAAGACAGTGTCCATACGGGCCGTGACACGTCTGTGATGGACCTCGAAAAATTGAAAAATTGGCTACGGTTCCTCCTCGCAAACTCAATAAAATACGACTACAACCTCTATGGATCGAGAAATAACAATGAAAACACAACTAAACAATACTAATTCAAGTCCAAAGCTACACAAGCAAGCCTAAGCATGAGTCGAGCATAACAACGAAAAATATGAGAACCTCACGAGCATATGTCATTCAACCACAACAAAGAGACTCAAGCAACTAAAAAGAAATACTAAAAATTTAAGGACGATCGAATTTAAAAGACTGGGTTGCCTCCCAAGAAGCGCTTGTTTAACGTCATTAGCTCGACGTACCTTTTTCTTACCTCAAGGTGGATCAAATGGTGGGGACTTCACCTCCAAGCCCAAGAGAAGTGCTCCAAGATGGGAAACTCATCGAGAGGCATGAAAAGACACTTGAATTTACCCTTTCCCTCGATGAATAGTCGATCGATCTCCCGTGGTGGTGATAGTGTGCAATTCATCCCCACTGCTTTTCTTGTCCCTCTTACACCAAATTTTCCTTGTGGTTGATTTCTTCTTATTACTCGGCCACGGAAATGTTCCCCACATAGCCTACATGCTTTACATGTGTGGGAAGTGGGTTGTTCTCCTTAGCACTCATCGCTATCCATTCCTTCCAAGAATTCATCCAAGGGGTTAATTGCCAAGACCTCCTCGCACACAATCAAGAATAATCATATCGGTCTCATCGAGAAAGTAGAGGGGATCATCGTGGTCCAAGGTGTGTTTCATGGCTACTGGGAAGAGTGAGAATGACTTCCTCATCCCCCACTCTCAATGTCATTTTTCCCCCTTTTACATCAATGAGGGCACCGACGGTGTTAAGAAACGATCGCCCGAGGATCAACGGGACTTCAACATCATCATCCACATCAAGAATAACGAAACTACGTGGGATAATGAGCTTGTCTACTCTAACTAGCACATCCTCAACAACATCGCGGGTCTTCTTGATAGAACGATCTGCAAGTTGTATCGTCATCCTTGTGGGCCTCATGTCTTCTAATCCCAATTTTAAAAACAACTTGTAAGGCATTACATTGATGCTAGCCCCGAGTTTCGCTAAGGCTTTTTTTCGTATGCCTTCCCCAATCACACATGGAATAATGAAACTCCCGGGATCAGTCAATTTCTCAGGGAGCTTCCTCTGAATCATTGCAGAGCGCTCCAGTGGTAGTCAACTGCTTTTCTAATTCCTCCAATTTTTCTCTTATTAGTCGCAGGTCTTTCATAAACTTTGCAGTACTTGGGCATCCGAGTTAACGCTCAACAAGAGGGATATTTATGTCAACCCTGCTTGAATACATCGAGGAATTTCTTGAATCGAGCCTCGTCCTTATCTTGCCTCACTTAGTCGGATAGGGGATCACCGGCTTGTACTCGGGTATCCTTGGTGTTGGTAGTTGAATGGTTCCTTCATCTTGTTTTTCCTTTACCCTTTCAAGTTCACTCTCAGATGGCTTAGGGTCTTCCCGTGCGGCTACCCCATTATGTTTAGTGCTTGAGCCCTCCTCGCTCGTGCTTCAACCCGCTTCCCGCCTCCCGAGAGTGACGGCTTTCAAATGCTCCCTGGATTATTTTTCGGGTGTTACTAGGTAAGCTACCCGGCGGTCGCTCCCGAGTTTGCCCTAGCAAGTTGCCTCCACCGGTTTTCCAAATGATTGAATGGAGGCTTGAACATTCCTCAAAATAGTGTTTACTTCAAATAATTGGTTGTTGATGTTCACAAATTTTTGCCTCAGTATTGATCATAAACCTTGCTAACACATCTTCAGTGGTGAACTTCTTCTCGGGCTGCTGAAGAGGTTGAGGTGGAAGTCCCTGTGGCTGCGGGGGCCGATGTTGCTGTTGTTGACCCCAAGAAAAATTTGGGTGATTCCTCCACCCCGGATTGTATGTGTTTCCATAAGGATTCCCCGGGCCTCTGGGAGCTCCCCCAACATAATCAACTGTCTCAATTGGGGCATCTGAGGCTATTGAAATTGGGCACTGAACAGTAGCATGCCCGGCCCCACAAGTCTCGCAAGACAAAACTGCACCAGAATTTGAGCTCGTACCCAACACAAACTGATCGAATCTCTTTGTTAGGGCCTCAACCTTGGCGGCTAGCGCAGTGTTGTCATTTATCTCATAAATTCCAGTGCCTTTAGGGGTTTTTGCCTAGTAGACCAATGACACTCATTACTTGCCATGTTTTCAATCAAGATTTCAAAGATCCTCGTGGGTTTTACTACTCAACGACCCCCTCGCCGCAGAGATCGATGAGTCAGTCTGGTCGCATAATTCGTGCCATCGCAAAGCATCTTGATCCTCATCCACGAGGAAAAGCCATGATGGGGACACTTGCATGAGGGAGATCCTTGAATCTCTCATGTGCCTCAAAGAGTGTCTCGAGTCCCGTTGTCGAATCGCAAAATCTCTTGTCTCAATCTAGCGGCTTTGCTTGGTGGGAAATACCTAGCAAGAAATTTGTCCACCATTTCCTTCCATGTGGCGATCGATCCCGAGCCAATGAAGTGAGCCATCTATATGTCGCTCCCCTTAGACTCGAAAGGTAATAATCTCAATCTTATCGCATCATCTGACACTCGAGTTAATCTCAAGGTGGAACAAATTTGGAGGAAGCGAGACAAATGAGCATGCGGGTCTTCATCGACCAACCCATCAAATTAGTACGGAATTTTTGGACTATCCCAATTGTGCTTGCTTTGATTTCAAAGTTATTAGCAGGCACGGTGGGAGCATGCACTATCGAATTCCTCACCAAGAACCGAGGTCTTTCATAATCAGACAAGGTGCGCCTTGGTTCTCGCCATGATCGAAAAGTTCACTAATCTCAACTCGTGTTCCTTGATGTTCGAACTCTCGACCCACCTCTCGCTCTTTTGATGCAAGGTTCTCTCGATTTCGTTAGCGGGTGTTCTACAAGATTTGCTTGATTGGCGCGTGTCATAAGATGGTGCCTCTGACAAAGAATGAGAGTCAATGATTAGGAAATAAGAGGACGATAGTAAAACAAAAAAAAAGGCAAGTAAAAGGAAAAACATGTGCAAAAATGACTAAAAAGAAGCAAATGTACAGAATTGAAGAAATAATGGCTAAATCAATAAACTCTAAGTTTTCCGAGTATTACTTGTGGGTCCCCGGCAACGGCGCCAAAAACTTGATTTCATCAAGATGTACGACATCTTGATCAAATTAATCATCAAGCATAATCATTAATAGAAGTAAAATTTAAATCAAAAAGAAAAAAAGATGAAAAATGGAAAATCTATATGGAAACCAACAAAAATAAAATATAAATAATTTCATCAAGATGAATATTTAAAAGAGCAAAGTAGACTATGGAATTATAGATCAAGACTAAAAAATGAATATGATTCTATAAACATCTGTTATGATTAAAATAAAATGAATAAACAAACTTATAATTTAGATATAAATCCAAAATATTTATTAGAACAATACAATCAAATTGAAAATTTTGAAAAATGTGAACATAAATTTGAACCATTTAAGATTAATTATAAGACAAAATGTGATAAATGTTATAAATTTCATATAACAAAGAATAGAGTAACATCCTTAAAATGTAAATTATCATTATGGAGAAAATGTGTATCAGATTTATGTGATTTTACTTTTGAAGAACAAAAAATAGAAAGATCAAATAATAAATTTAGACAAGACAAAGAAATAATTGATCAATTATTAAAAAGTATTAAAACTCTTGAAGAAGAAATAGAAAATTTAAAAGAACAACTAAAAAATAAGAAAGAACAAAATAAAGGAAAAGGTATAATTATTCAAGAAAATGAGGAATTAACGTAAAAACATTATAACATGACTAAGAAGAAATTAAATAAGGAAAAACACAATAGAAATTAGAAAAAAATGATTAAATGACTTAAAAAGAATTTAAAGATAAGATAATCTTTTAAATATTCAATAACACATTCAAGAAGTAAAATAGTATATTTTCTACAAAACAACATAGATTTAATTAGTAAAAAAAAAAAGAAGACTCAATGGAGAAAATAATGAAATAAAAGAGAAAAAAATTAACAATGTCTCAAAAGAATTACAAAAAAATAGAAAAAGAAATGAAAGAAATTCAAGATAATATAAAAACAAAAGGGAAATTGATAATTATTTAAAAACAACAAGAAATAATGAACTATTCATCTTTATAAAAAGAATTTAATTTTTGTTCATCTCCTTCCTTAAATTAAGGAATAGAAACATCACAACCAACTGAATCTCCATTATTTCTATCTCTTTGGGAAAAATGTAATTCAAATATTACCTCATAGTTTGTCCATTCGCATTAGAGAAAATTGTGACTGCAAAGCCAGCAGGTTCATTTGTGTTTTCTTTAATTGTGGGAACTATGTAACCAAGTCCCAAAAAGAATTAAACAGACAAGGGTTTGTTCATCTGAATAATAAGAACTGTGGCTACAAAACCAGTAGGTCCATACGCGTCTTTTGTTATGGTGAAAACCTGGCTATCTTTATACCCAAATACATGCTAAAGCATGAAAGATCATATCTTCAACACATGCAAAAGCATGAAAATTTATTTAACTAACAAGCTTATTTTTTGCAGAAATGGCAGGAAAAAATTTCTACAATCATCCTTCTTCCCTTGAACCTCAATTGAATCTCCCAATCTTTCCTTTGAACTCTACTCTAAGGGCCCGTTTGGCATTTTGCAGGGAAAGTAATTGCATGTAAAGTCTTTGCAGGGAAAGACTTTGCATACAATTACTTTACCTGCAAAATAACATTACAACGTTTGGTTATCCCAATCAAAATTGTAATTACTTTGCATGCAAACTTAATTCCAACGTTTGGTATGAACTTGTTTTCAATGTAAAATTAGGTTTATTCTCATTTTTGCCCTTAGTTGTTATAGTTACTAAATTTGGGTTTTTATTCAACTCTAATAATATTATTAACTTAGTCCAAATAATAATTAACCTATTCTTCATAAATTAAAAAAAAAAAATCAAATGGTTCTACTTAATATTTATTTAAGTAGAACCATTTGATTATCCACACTAGTTCACATTACTTTTGTTTTCAAAGTAGTTTTATTATGTACATCATATCTATTACTCAAGATTTTCTATTACAACAACATAAATCTTAAAGGAAAAAAAGAAGATATATATGAAGTTCAATAAACCAATTTTCAAAAGAATGTATGAAATTCGCAAGTAAAACCCTAAAATGTTGATGAATTACATTGAATTTCATCAACTTTGTAAATATCAAAAGGCATCCTTTTTCATTTACATAAATTTTACCATGTTAACAAAAATTAGCAAAATATGGAATTTATGAACATAAGAAAAAGGTTTGCACCATTATATCTACAATAAAAATCCCATAAAAATAAAAAAATATATGTTATGCAAAAACATGATAAAAAGAGACAAGAAATAATATTGTTAAACTAAGGAATTAATATTTTGATTTGAATGCTTCTACTTAATGTTTATTTATATATCTCATATATTTTAAAAACTTTGATTCACTACAAATACAGTAACAATTTTTTTCGTGGGAATTAAAAACAATCGTGGACAAGTAAAATATATATGTCTCAAGTTCTTATCTTATCATGTTGGATTATTATTTCAACATAGATTTGATTTAATCAAAACAAAAATTCTTCAATAAAAATTTTTATCCAAAACAAATATGAAATTTATTTATCTTTGATCCATTTAAAATATGAATTTTACACCAAGAAAAATTTAACAAAAATTTAACACAAAATAATCTAACAAACTTGAGAAAAAAATATTACCAGGATTTCTCCGATTCAGAAGAAGTGACAACTTTCCGCCGAATTGGAAATATGATCGCGTTAGGGTTTTTTCAAAGACAAAACAAACGAGAAAGAGTTTTATGTAGAATAATGTTTATAAGTCCAGAGCAAACAAGTTTTCTAAATGAATACTGGCAGCTGATACATCTTCTACACAAATTCTTCAAAGCTCTTGGATCATATATTGATGGGTATGTTAATTTAGAACTAAATTCAATCCCTCCTTGCTATGATGAAAGTTATCCTGATGAAGCACGACATCATATCAAGATTACTCTCCTTCGTCATCATAAACCTGAGCAAGAAAGGATAAATCCTATTCGACTAGAAGACATGATCATTCCAGGAGATATCAAAAAACAGATGAAGCTATGGCAAGCATGTGCAATCTCCACTGATTGGAAGAGAACTTGCCCCACAATTGCTGACAATCAAAGATGTCAAATGGTGTTGGAAACAAAGATCCACATGCACAGCACCGTCTTCACGATGGGGACGTGAACGTTGGGGATGCCGTTCAACTTACTCCGGGGGTCATCCGGGGTGAAGTAACGGTTAGGGCGGAAGCTAAGAAGAGTTAAAGAGGAGAGAGCATGAGAGCTAGAAACAAGAGAGACAAGAGACAAGAGATGTATTCAAAAGAAGGGACTTCTTTTTTTCATTTGGACTTGGATGGTGGATACAAGGGAAGGGATGAGACCTTAAGGGTGTGTGGGTGTTGTGTGTGTAAAAATGATATGGGTGAGTGTATCCCCTTCTTACAAACTAAGGGGCCTTATATAGGCTCCAAGACCTAACTATAGCTAACAAGACATATACCAAACTTAACTATAGCTTACATACCTAATTGTCATGTAGCTAACATGACACTTACCAAACCCATTAATTACAAGCATGCTCTTCAACAGTAAAACTACTGTTGCTACAGTTGACCTATTTTACACACTAAAAAAAAAAAACAAACACCGACTCCTTTACATAATAAAAACAAACAATACTGCTTCAGTCCACCAAAAGATGAGCAATAGTTATGTCTTCATGTGGAGGGAATGGAGAATCTTCCGAATCATTTGGTAAATGACCACAAGGAATACCCAAAGGAAGGTCATTGTCTTGATCCTCAATTATTGGAAGATAGCTTGAAGAATAATCTCCCATGTGTTGGAGTGAGATAGTTGCATTTATATCTTTGAAGTGTTGTATTGCTGAAGGGTTATTATATTTGAGGTTTGCGAATGGAATGTCTATACGAAGTACCTCTTTTCTTGAGTAGACTTTCATAGTGGAATCCTCCATTGCTAAGGGATAATAATAATAGGACTGTCTGATACTGATGAAGGTGAAAGCTCGCCATAAGGAAAGTTGTTCAGTGACTGGAGTAGCGAATAACTTCATTTCTTCTGTGAATACTTCAGTTGGAATGTGCAGTTGATACAGAACAGATTTCATGAATAATTCCACAGTGATTTGATGTCTTGCATCTTCCAAGTATCCTTCTTCATAGCCTGGTGGAATTGACTTGATTGAGAGATTGATAACTGCAGGTAGTTTTAGCTTCTTGAAAATCTTTGTTAGTAGATATGAAAGCTTCCAGTGCTTCCCTAGGAACTTAATCTGTTTTGGCCTTGTAAGTATTAGTCTGCTGATCATGCCATATTGTAGTAGCCTTTCAACACTGAATAATATCCCTTTTATGTCTTGATCAATCCAGGAAGATAGATCAAAAGATGCTTTGACAATGAAGAAACCTTTTTCACATTGACAGTCTTGATGGCGATGTGCTGAGTCTTGATATAGATCAACGGAGAGTGCCATACCATGAGGATGTACGTTTTTTTTTTTGGCCATTTCTCGAAGAAGTATTTGAGTCTAGACAAAATCTTCATAGACTGTTTTGATAACCTTTTGTAGAATTATTTGTTGTACATCTTGGATAACTGGAGGGAATCTTTCAAGAGTTTCTTCCTTCTGTTTCTGATTTTGGATCATATGCTGAGACATTTCTTTGTAATCTTCAGCTGTCTTCTGGAGTTTTTTGTTGAGTTCTTCTATTTTTTTTTTCTTAACTTCAATTTCTGTTTCTAATAATTTTATTGCTCGGTCTTGGGCAATAAAGTGTTCAACAGCTGGTGGAGAATAGATTTTTGTTTGAGGTTGATGTGATGTAGAATTATATGGGATAATGTGACTTGGTTTTTTTCATTTTGGTCTTGAAAAATATCGACTAAGATTTTTCATGGATCGAGAAACTGGGTATTGTTTCTATTATTCCAAAGATTGTCAAGAAAAGTTTGTTGTTGGTGGTCTAGGATATTGGTAGTACGGAATTTATATTTTTGTGGAGTATTTGGGAATTGAAGGATAGGAAAAGAGTTCTCCTGAGCTGAAGAGGCTTTAGTTTTTAGACATCCGCAAAAAAGTAATCTTGTTAGATTTTTAAACTTTTTATTTTAATCGGGAATGGTAATCCGCGACTCCCCACCATAGAAAGAACGCGAATGGACTCGCTGGTTTTTGCGTACCACGCCTTTACTATGCGGATAGACAAGTCTTCGTGTTTAATTAAGTTTATTTTCTTGTATAATCCTACTTAATTGATCTGCTATAATATTATCTTTTCCTTTAATGTGTTCAATAATAACATGCAATCCATTTCTAACTATATAATCTATAAATGTTAACCATCTGTTTGTAGATAATTTATTTTCTGACTTTTTATGATAAAAAGATACAATAGCTTGACAGTCAGTTCTTAATAAAATTTTTTTACTTTCTATGACAAATAATTTAAATTTTTCCATAGCTTTAATACATGCTAAGATTTCTGCATCTGTACTTGTTACTTTAGTATTATAAGTTCCACTGTCATATCTGCTTATTTTTTCTTCATTTTTCGTTGATTCCTTTTTTGGTCTAAATTTTAAAACAACTCCCCAACCACCTATACGACCATCTGTTTCAATTATCAAGTATGAATTTAATGGTGGTAGTTCTAAAGGTTTTATGTTGCTTACAATTTGTTTAATTTTTTGAACCAGTTCAATGTCTTCATTATTGAATTTTCTTTCACCATTTTGTTTTGTTTTGTTATATAGTGGTCCAGCCAATTTACTTAAATTTGGTATGAAGTTTCTTGCATACTTTAATTTTCCTAAGAATGATTGAATTTGTTTTAATCCTTCCAATTTATCTGGCATTTCTAAAATACTGCTTGATATATGTTTTTGTAATTCTATTTCTCCTTTTCCAATAATCACTCTTAAAAATTCTATTTTTCTGCACCCAATTTTCATCTTCTTTTCAGATAATACTAGACCATGTGTTTTGCATTTCTGAAAAAATAATTTTAAATGATTGATATGCTCTTTTTATATTATTGCTAAATACCAAAAATATCATCAATATAAGTGACAATGAATGAATCATTTCTGAATATATTATTCATTTTTCTTTTGAAAGATTTGAGAAGCATTTTTTTAATCCAAAATGGCATAACTCTTTCCATTCATAATGTCCATTTTGTGTTACAAATGTCAGTCCATTTTCTACTTTCCGTTCCAATTTTACTTGCTAAAAGCTCACTTTTTAGATCAAATTTACTATAAATATTTGTGCCTTTAATTTTGTTTAGTAATGCTTTTTTGTTTGGTAATGGATATCTATCATCTTCTGTATTATCATTGAGTCTTTTTGTAATTAAATACCATTACGCTTTTTCCTCCGATTATTTCACACTGTGTTTATTTACTATAAATGCTCTAGTTCTATGAGGACTTTTTGTTGGTTCTATTATGTTTAAATCCATTAATTCTTTTATATGTTTATTGAATTCTTCTTGTTCATATGGGGTTGCTTTTGTTACTAGACAGGTTATTCTGATATTTGGATTTATTATTTCTAATTTACAATTTTCATTCGTTCTGTCTATATTTTTAATTGGATTTTCTCCTATGGTTCCATCTTTCTTTAGATCTTGTAATATATGTTCAATTTTATCTTTTAAAGGAGTTATCTGATTTAATACAATAAAGTTTATTACTTCAATTTCTTCATCAAATGGAATGTCAATTTCTGATAGATATGCTAAAGATTGTATTTTTGTTGTTGTTTCTAGATGATTTACTTTATTAAATAACATTACCTTTTCTCCTTGAATAAATATTCCTCCTGTTTGGTTTTTAATAAAATTCATGCCTAATAAAAATTTTATAGAATTTTCATTTGTTATTGGTTTTATCCAAGTATATGGTAAATTATATTTTTGATTATTTAATATGATTGAACAATCTATTAATTTTTCATTTAAAATTAATTGATTTCAAAGGTATCATTTACTAATGCTTTTTGTGTTGTTGTTTCTTTTATATTTTGATGGAACAATATCTTCTGTTATATAAGTTTTACTTGCTCCTGTGTCAATTATTCCTTTTTCTAAAATTTTAAATCCATCTTTAAATTCTAAGATAAAAATCAATGTTAAGTAAATTGTTATCTTTATAATAAATGGTCATTACACTTTCTGTTTCTATTAAATTTTTATCTTTTTCGTAGATTATTGTATTATTTTGATTTTGTTTTAGTATGGTTTTATTTTCTAATTTTTCTTCTAGTTTTTTAATTTCCTCTTCTAGGTCTTTAATTCTTTTCTATAAATTGATTTATTATTTCTTTATACATCATATTGTTTTATAAGGATGTTCTGTTTCTTCTAGAAAGAAATTTGGTCCTTCATTTCCATCAAAAATGCGACATATCATCACTATCATTTTCACTCATCATCACGTGTCTATACTTTACTATATCAATTTCATCATGCATTTCTAGATTTTGATACATATTTAATCTTTCTTTATTTACTTGTGAATTTTTGCATTCTCTTGCATAATGTCCTTCTATTCCACATAAATAACTTTTACATTTTCCTGGTAGTTTATGTGTTTTAAATTTTTTAACATGATTTGGTTTAGGTCTTCCTTTTTTAAAGTATTGACTTATTTTTAATCTTTTTTGTTTTTTCCATTCATTATTTAGGGCTGGTACATATATTTTACTACAATAGCTATAATTTGATATTTGTCTGTTTGCTTCAGCTTCTAAACATTTATCTTTTAAATAATTAAATGTAAACATTATTGCTGGTCCTATTCCAGTTAAATTTTCATGTCCTTTTTCAATCCAATTTTTTAAAATAATATCCCCTAAAGATTTAGGGAGTTTATTAAACCATTTTTTAGTTAATTCATTATTTGTAAATGCTCTTCCTGTTTTAGCTGCTAATGTTATATATGCTTGACTAAATTAAACAATTTCACCAAAGTTTTGGATTTGGAGTCTTTCTAAATCTCTGGCTGTCATATCTTGTAATAGCGTGTCTCCTCTAGATGGATTGGTTCCTAAGATAATTTGTCTCAATTTGTCTCATACATTATACGGATTATCAGCCATCTGTACCATGTATTGATATTCCTCCGAGTAGTTAATTTTTCCAACTATTTAATAAATCTCTTGCAGCTGGTTCCTAAAAAGATTTTCAATAAAGTTTGTTTGTTCTTATTGAGTCTAGTATGGGGTATTCTTTCTAATACATTTATGGCATCCGATTCCCATCTATCTATTACTCTCGCCATTTTTGATGATGAACTCGTACTTTAGTACTAACATACTTCCTTCATTATTTTTGTTTTAGGCATTGTTTTTATAACTTACAAAAGGATCGCAGGGCTTCCTTTATATGTTTGAAAATTTTTGTTCATAATAATTGGTTGAATTAAAATTATGTTGGGATGGAAATCTAAAGGTTGGGTTGATTTCGCTAGTTCTCTTCAATTGTTGTTGGGGTTACTATCGTTCCTAGTATTTCAACTTTCTCGCTCTTTCGATTATCTCGAAATATTACTTGCTCTTCGATTCTACATTCATCATTATTTCTTCTATATCGATTTCTTCTAATTGTCTTATCATTTCTTGATATTCTTCATCTTCTTCATTATTGTTAATTTCTTCCATTATGTAGTTTTCTTTTGTTCTTATTTTCGTTGGATAGTTATATTTATCATATCTGCATTCTATTAAAAATTTTATATCATCAATATCTTTTGGTAATTCTTCAAAATCAATCTGTCGAAATTACATCCCCGGATATATTTTTCTATTATTTCTTCTATTTTGATATCCATTTTTGTTTTTATGATTCTGTTAATATCAGATCTTCTAGTGTTTCTTCTATAATTCGCATTATTATTTTTAATACTTTTAATACTTTAATTGTTCTTTTTATCTCTTGATGAATATTTTTTGTTTTATTTTTCATTTTAAGATATTAAGATTTCTTAATTTTATCATGATGTTTATCAAGATAAATAATATGATTGTGATACATATTACTTGTATTATAATTATTTTTTCTATTGTTTCTTTAAGAATTTGATTCATTGATGTCTTAATTTGATTTGATGATTTATGATTTCTTTCTTTTTGATATTTTTGTTGATATTGTTGATTTATTGTTGAGTTGATTTTCTCTTGTTGATTTAAGATTTTTGTTGATAGTAATATTTGTTGTTAAATAAACTTTGATTGATTTTTAAATTAAACCGAAATAAGATTTCAGTAAAAATATAATCTACTTCTACTTTGCAGTAAAATAAAATTTACTACTACTTTGTAATAACTTAAAATAAATAAGAGAGAATTTTTATACAATAACAAGATCCACAACATGTAATACGATAGAAGTTAAACTTGGTAAACTAACTCTATTTGATCCATATTTATTGAAAAGTAAAAACTCTGTTTTTGGTTTTTGTTGGTTTTTAGTTTTTATGGGGTTTTTAAAATTAAACTTTTTTCACCATGGACATTCTCCTGGGCTTGGCTCGCTCAACCTTATCGCCTTAGAGTGTACTCAACCTTTCCCTGCCTGCTGACTGTAAGCCACTCTTGTAGAGTCTCCGCTTCCAAAGCCCTGAGTATTCCACTTTGCATAATTACTTAGAAGAATAATATTTTGAAATCATCATGATTATCTTTTTAATATGCGAGAGTTCATCCTCGTCCAACTTTCGTAGTTCGAGACTTTACCTCCACACTCTTTTTCCCCTAAACGGATCTCTTGTCCTTCTCGACGGGTACTTCTTGGTGTTCTCTAATTGTCTTTACTCCTCATATTAGTTAGATTAACTCCTTTCACATAAAAGATTCATTTTTGAAGTTCAAAATAATTTTTACAAAATGTCTGTACAAAACTCATTTTTTAGATTTTGATAATGGTTCATGGATCAAATAAAAGCTATAATACCAAGATAAAACTTACTATCTACATGTTAGGGTCCCTCGTTAAGGGTTTTACCCCGCATGAGTAAACATTACCTCGAGGTTTTCGGTGAGAAAAAGTCACCGTATCTCTGATACCACTAGATCCACACGCACAACACCGCCTTCACGACGGGACGTGGACGCTGGGGATGCCGCTCAACTTACTCCTGGGGTCATCCCGGGGTGAAGTAACGGTTAGAGGGCGAAGCTAAGAAGAGTTAGAGAGGAGAGCATGAGAGCTAGAAACAAGAGAGACAAGAGACAAGAGATGTATTCAAAAGACTAGATCCATACGCACAGACACCGCTTTTCACGATCGACGTGGACGTTGGGGACTGCCGCTCAACTTACTCCGGGGTCATCCCTAGTGAAGTAACAGTTAGCGGGCTGAAGCAAGAGTTAGAGAGTAAGAGAGCACGAGGGCTTAGAAACAAGAGAGACAAAGAGACAAGAGATGTATTAAAGAGAAGCGGACTTCTTTATTTCATTTGGACTTGGATGGTGGATACAAGGGAAGGGATGAGACCTTAAGGGTGTGTGGGTGTTGTGTGTGTGAGGGTGATATGGGTGAGTGTGTCCCCTTCTTACAACATTAAACCTTACTGTAAGCTTATAGGGGTGGTCTTGTGAAATTACGAAATACCCCTCATCTTTACTAAACCACTTTTTCTTTTTCTTCTTTTTATTTATTAGATTTTGCAAATAAACCCCCAAACTTTTACACTTTCATATTTTTCTTGGCTTTTGCAGTTAAACCCTCAAGCTATCATATTTTCACACATTTTCATAATTTTGCATATGTTTCCTCAAATATTTCATCATTCCTTTTTTTCTCCAAAGATTTTGCATAAAAGCTCGACTTTTCTACAAATGTATTTTTTACCACATTTTTGGTAACCGAGCCCTTTTTCTCTAGAAAATCTAAAGGCCAACGCATGAGATGAAGGTTTATATTGAAAAAGCATGCTCGACTATGTGATACATAAAAGCATGCTACCATATATACAACTCATTACTCACTTAAGCAAGGAGTGCAGGGTTCATAAAAGCAATCTAAGGTGAGGGTACCACCATGTACATGGATTAACATTGGAATGATTGAGGGATGTTTTTGTAAATAAAAATCCAGCATCTTTATCGCATGGATGCAAACCAGAAATATATATATCGATGGAATTCTATAAGGGCATCTACTCTCTTTCAAGCTATAAGCACTTGACGATCTTCTCAAGCATGCCTCGAGATTCATGCTAGGGTTATGAACATCATCTTGCCTTGCCGATCTCTTGTTTGGGAAACATCAAAAATGTCGACAAGCTCAATTTGATGAAGAATTTCATCGATGAGACGTGATAAGGGTTTCAATGAATGGCAAAACATCAAATCCCGTAGAATATTTTTATGATCGAATGTTGCTTTTTCGCCATTGATCTTCCCACGCCTTTGGGAAGGGGATCGAGATCTGGGATCGGAGAAGAGAACCAGCGATGAGGCTTCTTGGGTTCTGCCAGGGTGGTGACGACGGCAAAAGCCATATATTGTCACCACCTGTCCTCCATCTTGTCCTTGGCTTTCTCGAGCTCATTTTCGTGGAAGCATTCCTAAAGAGAAAGAGAGAGATGCATACAAGAGCCTCCATGCTAACATGCGCAGTTCCTTCTCTCCTTCGTCGATGAAGGCAGAGTAGCCGCCAAACTTGGAGATGACGATGGCAACCTTGGTAGGAGCTTCACCGGATCGTGCGATAGATCAAGATCATTCATTTTTGGGTAAATTTTTTTCATGTAGTCACTCGTGGTTACGGGATGATTTCCACTTCGATCATCGTGGTTTTCAATTTGTTTCTTTTTGGTTATTAGGGATATCGATTTGCTTTTCACCCGCTCTGGTCACTGGGGTTTTCTCATTAGAATTTAAAATGACATGACGGCTCGGAAACGCCATGTCATTATTTTTAATATTTCTCTCATCCCACTGAGAGAGGGATGCCGATGCTGCTAACTTTAACCCCAGCAAGGATGCTAACTCAGCTCACTTAATTCGAGTCAACATCCATCTAATCTTCTCCTTTCCCATTCTATTCTATGCTAGGTTCATCCATCCGGATCCGAGGGAGAAAGTGGGACATCCCGATCCCGTAGAGAGGAGACATCCGATCCGGGAGTAGGGATAAATGGGGAATCCCCTGCCTCGTGGGGACCCACTGCTGGACGGATTCCCCTCGCATGGGAACGGGAAAATCCCTCCCCGTCATGGGCGGGCGGGGTGGGAGGGCATTCCCCGCCTGGCCCCTCGCAGTCGACCCCTCATGGGATTCCCCGATTTTTATAATATATATATATATATATATATATATATATATATAGTATATATATATTGAAAATAACTTATATGATTATTTATCTATTTTTTAAAAAAATTCAATATGGATATAAGATTATAAGGACCAAATATTTGGATTTAAAAAAAATAATATATTTTTGGTATTTATTAATAATGTTTTAGATTTTTAGTAATATTAGTGTTACTCCTGTATGATGTACGAATATAATTATATTAAATTTTTTTAATAAATTTAATAATTTTTTTATTTTCTATAAAAATT
Source organism: Dioscorea cayenensis subsp. rotundata (assembly GCF_009730915.1). Classification (NCBI taxonomy): domain Eukaryota; kingdom Viridiplantae; phylum Streptophyta; class Magnoliopsida; order Dioscoreales; family Dioscoreaceae; genus Dioscorea; species Dioscorea cayenensis. The sequence goes on along the minus strand of NC_052486.1, from coordinate 21,654,941 downwards.
AAGATAAAATTAAGATTATATAAAATAAGATATTTATCAACTTTAAAGATATAATATTTTTAAAAAATTAATTTTATTATATATTATGAGATAAAATAATAAAAATTAGTTGGAAATAACATAATTTAGTATTATGTTATAAATATTTTAATATTATTAAAATAATATTGGTAAAATTTTTATGAGAAATTGACAAGTGTCAAATAGGTCTTCTACTTATATATATATATATATATATATATATATATTTGATGCATAGTATTATTAGAATTTGATGTAATTAAAAATTGGGCGGGGATTCCCGACCTCGTGGGATCCCTCCCTGGGGAGTGAGTGGGAGAATTTTTCCCCACGGTGACGGGGAATCCCCGCCCGCTGGGAAGTGGGATGGGGACGGGGATCCCATCCCCCGCCTCACTCCCATTTACATCCTTATTCGAGAGAGAAAGGGAGACACCTCGAATCATGGGGTTTCTCAATTAGCGTGAAGTGAGGAGAGGAAGAAGAAGTGGGTGCTCTGCTGCATGTGCTTGTTTTAGAAATCTTTGCGTGGACCAAAGATAGTGGTCTCGGGGAACTCGTCACTGCTTTTGTGGTTGTCAAAAATGGTCCTCAAAAATACATCCGTGTTTTTGTGTAAATTTTGCAAAACATTTAAAAACTCTAGCATTTTCGCTATTCAAATTAATTTTGTAATCGGAATTCCCGTGAATCAATTGTATATTTATTTTGATGGTATGAAAAAATGAAAAAAAAAAAGATGATGTTCTCTTCTATATTCCGAGGATTCATTCTTATTAATTTTTATTCAGCTCGACTTCAATTCCGTAAAAACCGAAAACGAAAAAAGCTAATGTTCTCGTGGATTCATTTTTTTATTCAATTTATGATTTCAATTCTGCAGTAAAAACCGAAAAATAGAAAAAGTTGATGTTCTCTTGTATATTATATCAAATCCATGAAAAATACATTATAATGTACAAGAGGTTATACTGAAAAATACTAAATACATTATAATGTACAAGTTATTGTGAGTAAGAATCAATCCAATTAACTGCATAAATGAAATCAATACAACCACTAAGAATCTTTTCTCAATGACTACGAAAGCTCGAATATTAAAACAACCATTAAGAATCTTTTCTCCATTGAGCTTTAACCCACAGTTGTCACGATAACGCCTCCAACCTCACAAAAACCAACCCTCGGCTTCCCAATGGAATTTCTACACCGCCCCTCGGCTCCCAATTGAGATTGTACCTCTCCTCGCTACCACGACAACATGTGGTTCCTCTCCTCGCTTCACCGCTGATGGAGAAACCCCGTGATTCGAGTGTCTCCCTTTTTCTCCCGGATCAAATGTCTCCCTCTCTCTCGGATCGGATGTTCCTTTCTCTCTCGGATCGGATGGATGAATCCTAGCATAGAATGGGAAAGGAGAAGATTAGGTGGATGCTGACTCGGATTAAGTGAGCTGATGGAGAAACCCCCGTGATTCGAGTGTCTCCCTTTCTCCTGGATGTCTTCCTCTCTCTGGATCGGATGGATGAACTCTAGCATAGAATGGGAAATGAGAAGATTAGGTGGATGTCACGATTCGGATTAAGTTAGCCACGCCAAGATCCTCTCTCCAAATGGATGAGAGAAATATTAAAAATAGTGACGTGGCATTTTCGCCGCCATGTCATTTAAATTTATCGATATTTAATTACCAAAAAAACAAATTGAAACACAGTGACTACATGAAAAATTTATCTTTCATTTCTTCTCCTCTCAACCCTACATGCATCCTTTCTAACCAAAAGCCAAAGGATCCGGCCACCATGTACATTGTTGAGGATTTTTTTAAAAAAAAATTTGAATTTAATTATTAGTATTATTAATTATTTTCTTTTTTTATTATCATATTTAAATTTTCTTTCAACATCGAATAAGAATTAAATTTTTTATTTAAACTCAAATTTTAAATCTATTTATTTATTTATATTTTTTAATCCGAATTGGGATTAAATTCGAGTTTTTAAAATTAATTTTTTTGAATCACTCAAATTTTTTAGTTTGATTAAAAATAGAATCGGGTTTTATTAATATTAAAATTTCCTTTTTTTTCAAGCATAAATAAACTCAAAATTTTGTTTATATTTAAAAATAAATCATTATTCATTGACTTTTATTTAAACTCAAATTTAAAACTTTTTTTTTCCTATATAAACACATATGTTCATGTGATTAAATTGTACTTTTAAAAAACAAACGGGTTTGCTTCACTCTCTTTCTTGCTCTCCAATCCACTGCTTCTCGTGCTCTCGCTCGCTCGCTTCATGGAAGGCTTGCATAATGCTCCCCATTCGATGGGAACTACGATCATCGGGGTCACCTACGATGGTGGCGTTGTTCTCGGTGCCGACTCGAGGACCAGCACAGGTATCTATTTTTTGGTTTTTTTTTTGGTAGATATGAAGAAATTTTGGGAAAAAAGAGGATTGTCTTCTTTTCCTGTGTTGAATTTGAGCTCGGATTTGTGTTTTTTTAATTTGATTTTCTTCTGATTTTGTGTGTTTAGGGATGTATGTCGCCAATCGGGAGTCGGATAAGATTACTCAGCTGACGGACAATGTCTATGTCTGCCGCTCTGGATCGGTATTTCCTGATCATTCTGTGGATTATTTGTGGATTATTTTGTTGGTTATCTGAATTGCTTTATTTCTCATGATATCAGTCTTAATTTGTTTGAATTGTGGCTGGGTTTGCTCTGTTTTGTGAGGATTCACTAATCTTTTTTCCATTGAATGGAGTATCTTTTGTACATGTTTATTTCTTATGTTGATCAACACTAACTTGTTTCGATGATCATTGGCTTTGGTTTTGCACTGTTTTATAGATTGACTTATCTTTTTTTTTTTTTTCCATTGAATGGATTATCCGTGTATTTGTTCATTTCTCATTCATTTTATAAATGATTGGTTTTAGTGCTTGTTGATTTTGCTCTGTTTTACAAGGCTTCTCTTCTTGTTTTTTCATTGAATTTATTGTCTATGTATTTCTTGAGTTCGCATGCATATCAGCGCTAATTTGTTCAAATGATTGTTGGTTTTGCTTTGTTTAATAAGGCTTTACATCTCTACTCTCATTTTATGGACTATCTGTGTATTATATCAGCATGATTGGCTTGATTGATTGTTGGACTGCCTTCTTCTGTGTTGTATAATGCTTGACTTCTCTTTCTTTATTGAATGGTTTATCTGTCTATTTCTTGTTTTCTCATGTATATCTGCGTTTATTGATTTGAATGATGGTTGATTTTGCTTTGTAGTATGTGGCCTCACTCATTGGATGGTTTATCTGTGTTTCTTGACTTGTCATGTGTATGGATGATAATTGGTTTTGCTTTATTTAGTAGGGCAAAGCAAAAAAAAAAAGAGTGTCCTAATTCTTGGTGAGGCACATAAGTTGTGTTCTTGCTGTAAATATGGGCATAAAGCAATTGGTGGAATTTAGGTGGGCCTTTGCTAAGTGTAGAAGACCCATAAAGGACTACCTTACATTGATTTTGTTACCCTCATTGATGTGTTATGTTAAATATGCGCACTTATTGATGTGAATGATGGTTAATTTTGCTTTGTTGTATGTGGCCTCACTCATTTAATTTACAAATTTCATTGTATGTTGCCTCACTTCTCACTGTTGTATGGCTTGTTTTCTCTTGTATGTGCGCACTTATCTGCGCTTTTTGATTTGAATGATGGTTAATTTACAAATTTCTTTTTCATGGCAGGCTGCTGATTCCCAGATCGTCTCTGATTATGTCAGATATTTTCTTGAGCAGCACACGTAAGTTTATAGAATTGTGTTTCATTGACGTTATATTTGTCACGTTCTTTTTCCTTCAAGACCTGTTTTTAACAGTAAATAACATTGCTATTCTTATCTCTTTGTTATATGTATTTGTCATTTAGCCCTTTATAAATTCCCTATTGTTGCAATGGTGTTTTATATCCTAATAAATGTGTTTTATCATTTTGGTTTCAATAATGTGTAAAAAATTGTGTACATTTTTTTTTTGTCCTTTTTTGACACAGGATTCAACCGGGGGAACCGGCAACTGCCAAAGTTGCTGCTAATTTGGTTAGGTTATTGTCATACCAGAACAAGGTAATCCTCATTGCCAACTTGTTTGAATAGTTGGGATTATTTCTATACCACAAGGGATTTCAGTTTGGTTTTAATGGTAACGACATTGTACCATTACCTATATATCCCTTTTTTTTTGTGGTTAAATTATGTCGCCACCATAGAACTTTCCTAGTATGCCTGCATATTACTATTCTGTCATCTGTTTGCAACCTTTCTTTCGAATATAGCACACACGGCACATGATCTGTAATATAATCACATGATTTGATGAATACTGTGGTTCTTTTGTATGTTTTGTTCTACTCTCATTTTCACCATTCATTTTCAGAACATGCTTCAAACTGGCCTCATTGTTGGTGGCTGGGATAAATATGAAGGGGGACAGATTTACTCAATTCCGCTTGGAGGGACTATCTTGAAAGAACCTTTCACTATTGGCGGTAAGTATGGCCTTTCAAGAAAGATCTAGATTTGGCAGCATTCTTGCTATATCACTCTATGACTGTGCACCTACCCATTGATTTTCTTATATGACTGAATTACAAAGCCTTTTTTTTGGGGTACCTTTGAGTATTTGAGAAATTGTGTGAAATTTGATTACCAAACAGTGCTAGTCTTCTTTGTGTGTGTGTGTGTGTGTGTGTTGGAGTTGGCTTTATATCTTTGTAAAGTTTTACAATTTCTAATTTTCCTTCATGATTACTGTAACTGCCTTCCATGAGCTGATCTGCTTAGTGGAATTTACCAATATGATGATTGAATTTGTGTCACTGCTACAATGAAAATTGTATTTACAGGATCTGGCTCCAGTTACTTGTATGGTTTCTTCGATCAAGCATGGAAGGAAGGCATGAGCAAGGAAGAAGCTGAGGTGCGCATCATGGTTTTATGTTGTGGTTCCAGTGTTCTGAATTCTACTTTGGTTTGATTATTTCCATGATTTTTTGACTTTAGCCCATATTTATTTGACAGTAAATTACTAATAGGAGACCTGTGATTTTTGTTTAAGAAATGTGGGAAAAACATTGAAATGCAAGTGAAACCTAGACAAGCAAAGGAAATTGATTCATAATGTTTTTTGTTCTTTCAAATAAAGTTTTCAGTTTTATGTCCTGCTTTTTCTGCATGGTTTATAGTTGTGTAATGTTCACTGAGGGATCTATGTATTGATGATAATTACATAGCCCTATGATGCCAATGTGGAATTCAAGATAATGAAAATGATGATAAGTTGCTTAATGATTTTCGATCGAGTAATAATGCCCATTTGTGGATAAAAGCTGGAGCCAGGGCTGGATTTTGCTGAAAACCAAAATTTTCCAAATTTTGGCTCAACTGAAATTTAAAACCATGGATCAAATGGCAAAATTATTAATATTTTGGCTTTTATTTCTAAGATCGTTGAATGGATGGTTAAAGTGTTACAAGTGCACTTGTTCCATATGTATCCAATTTTCACTTGATGCAGCATTAGCAAATCTTAGGGCAAGATCAAAGGGTGTTAGCCTAGATCAAGCAACTGTTTTTCAAATGCCAAACAATATATTGAATATACACTGTAAATCTAAGATGATTTGCTTGATTGTCACCACTTATGGTTGTTTGAACTCTTTTTCTCTTTTATACTCCTATATTTTGGAAATCTTTTCTGATTCAGTGACTGCCTACTATCTGTTTATTCCTTTCTTCCAATATAATACACAAAACTCAACTGGATATTGGTTGTTGGAAAAAATAATATTGAGGCTGTATATGAATGAAAACTACTTGAAAGGATGACCTAGGATTCAATCTTGAACTTTGTGATTGGGATAGAGTGCAATAGTAATAAAAAAAGAATTGACCATTCGGTTGCTCCTTGTGATACCAGCCACTCATTGTTGGTCTTTAATTTTTGTTGCATATTGCAGAAATTGGTGGTGAAGGCTGTTTCTCTTGCCATTGCTCGTGATGGTGCAAGTGGAGGCGTCGTCCACACTGTGATTGTGAGTATCTTATTCAATTCCGTCATTGTGTCAGTTTCTTTTCCTGTAAATTGAAACAGTTGTACATTTGCGAGAACTTGAAATCATTATTTCTGTTACCAAGTAATCTTGATGATCATACAAAATACATGTGTGTGTGTGTAACCAAAACTTTGCTGTATCTGATTAATAGTCATCTGTAGATTTCATGCTAATGTGCACGGTAAACTCGTTTACTATCACATGTTAAATCTCTGGCTAATAAAATTACTCCCAATACTCAACAAATTAACTTTTTACTGGTTTTGCAGATCAATGCTGATGGTGTTACTCGGAACTTCTACCCCGGCGACACGCTCCCATTGTGGCACGAGGAGTTGGAGGCGCATAGCTCTCTTCTCGACATCCTGTCGTCAGGAAGCTCAGCTGAGAGCCCAGTGCCAATGAGCACATGAGATATGGTAGATGATGGCAAATTTTTATTTGTTTATTTTGTCTGAACTTCAGATTCAAAATATAATTACACTCAAATTCATGTAAAAATTGTATAGTAGTAATTTATCTCCGAAGTACGCTCCCTTCGTTACATTGTTCTTTAAAATTTTCACTATTTGAAAGAGTTTTAAATTTTGTTTTTTATTTTTAAATTTTAAATAAGTGAATCATCAATTTATTCTCTTTTTTTTATAAGAGAAATCATGTTTGGAGTCTTGACCAACAGAGTTCTCCAAATAAATGTACTATTATTATTTTTTTAATTATATTAAATATGTCATGAAATATCTTTGAAAAAAATAGAAAAATAGACCCATATGTAAAATACACATATATATAGTAGGTGTGTTTTCAATGTGTATCTATATTAGACCCATATATATATATATAACAGAAAGCGTGACGTATGTTATATGAAATATGATATTTCCTCTGTTTTTTTTTATCTATTATTTTTTAAAATTAAAAAATATTTATTATTATTTTTTTAATTATCAATACCATTTAATTCTGTTTTTTTTTAAATTAAATAGGAGAGCAATGTGAAGAAAAATAACTCATTTTGTATAAAATTTTATAAAATAATAAAAAGGTAGATAAAAACTTATTGTATATATAATGTATATAATACACACCTCGGTTATAACGCCTCCAAATTCCAAAGTAGTCTCTTTCTCTTGGGCCAATGACGCAATCCCACACCTTCTTTACACTCACCGCGCGCACTCGTCGTCGAGCACCATTTCCATGCCGCTGCACGGCCTCATCTCCGACGCGCTCCTCACACTCCGCTCACCACTCGCCGACGGATGCCGGACCTTTCTCATCCCGCCGCCTCCACTCGGCCAACCCCGTTCCACCGCCATCTCTTCAACTCCCACTCAGAAACCCCATCTTCTTCTCGCTTCGCCCTCACCGCCATCTCCGATCCGCTGCTACGATCAACTCGCAGGCGTTTTTTGATCTTTCGCAAGATCCGAGGTAGTGAATCATCGCGTTTCTCCTTTCTGATTTCCTTTGATGACGTCGTTTTTGTTTTCAATTATAGATCGAACTGAATTCGTGATCTTTATGGATGTATATAGGTTTTTCGAAGTTGAGCTTAAAGTACGTGACTATGAATTGGATCAATATGGGTGTTGTTAACAATGCTGTCTATGCTAGCTATTGCCAACATGGTAAAATTTATATCTTTTCATTAATTAACTTGTAAATTTATGGCTTCTCAAATTCATTGCTTTGTTGTTGTTCTGAATTTGTCCTTGTTCGTTCTCATTCGATGATATGATAGTGCTTTTGTTTGTTAAATTTGGTTTCTTTTTAGCATCTTTGGCTTGAAATTGAACATCTTTTTTGGTTTTAGATTATGGTTTTCTTGTCTTAAAATTTTGGTATGCTTGCTTCTAAATTTTGTTGTGCTACTTTCTCTGTGATGATATCATAATGCTTTGGTTAACTAAGATTTTTAGTGTAGATAGCATGGAAATGGGAGATCTGTGATAGTAAGATTAGGTTGATTGATCTTAAAATTTGGTATACTTAGAATCCTTTTTGCTAAATTGTAAATTTGCATTTGAATTTGTTGTTGTATTGTTCTAAGTTTGTTCTGTTACTTCCTATGCAATTATATGGTATTTGTTAATTAGAAAATTGAAGGTCTGTGATATTCGGATAAGGCTTATTTTTTCTAAAATTTTGTATGCATGAGCTCTTTTCATTCAGTTGTAATTTTACATCTAAATTTGTTTTGTTACTTCGTAGTCAATATGTGTCAGTACTTGTTTCAAGTGTGTTTTTTTTTTTCTTTTTTAAGCATATTTGTTGTGAAATTGAGTGTGTATTATTTTGGGGTATGTTTGGCTTATAAAGAGAATTATTGCTGAGCTGACTCAATTTCAGAACTCACCTTGGCTGTAATAATTTATGAAGTTGTTATGTACATTAAAATGGGCTAAGCAGATGGCATCCAATGAAAATATGATAATATGAGCTAATTAGGTTTGTGCTTTCTCTTTCTGAACAATTTCATTGGTTGCTTCAATGCTTTTCTCCTTGTGCTAGTTGATGGTAAAAATCAAGAAATGTATTTTGAATTATAATGTATTTGACATGCCTAGTTTAATTAGTCAATCAATTAGAGATCAACTAATCCCCTTCCATAAGATCATTTGTTTCTCTATTTCGCTTTTGTCATACATTGCCAGTGATGCAATCTTAAAATAAATAATGCCTAACATTGGTTTGATTAATATGTGACTAAAAATGCAATGTGAATAGACAAACATTGATAGGATGACCAATTGTCTCGCTTCAGGAGCAGTGTATGTCTTGAAATTATAGGCATCACATCTTTCAGGGCCATTGCTGCAACATTAATTTCATAAGAATAAGTACATGTTTGCTAATTAAATAAATTTTAATTTTGAGTTGTTTTGATGCCATTGATTGACTCAGGTCGCCATGAACTCCTGGAAAAGATTGGCCTTAGTGCAGATGCAGTCGCTCGCACTGGCGAGTCACTAGCACTTTCTGAGCTGTCCTTAAAATTCATCTCTCCCTTGAGAGTATGTCTTAATTCCGGCTTGATTGGTTGAAATGAATTTAGACATCTTTACATCCATATTTTTGTATACTTATTTGAATACATTTTCTGAGATGTTTTATACACAATAATTGATATAGTTCCTTGCATTTGCATTTCGCAGAGTCACGATAAATTTGTTGTGAAAGTAAGGATTTCAGGCACTTCTGCTGCCCGGATTTTCTTCGACCACTTAATCTTCAAGCTGCCTGATCAAAAGGTCTGTGACATGATTTTCTTCATTTCTCCTTTATTCCCTTGGATGTTATAAGATAGGGTTAAAGTCATTAGTGATCCCCTAAATTTTTGGTCATTGTTTGTTTTGATCACTAAAGTAAAGAAAAAAATTATTTTTGACCCATAAACTAAGAATTTGATTGTTTTGACATCGACAGACCCATAAACTTTTGTTCAACAAGGGGCTAAAATGAATAATTCATCCGGTTCGGGTCAAAATAGATGTTTTTTATTTGGGGATTAAAACAAACTATGATTAAAACTTTAGGTGTTATTAATGACTTACATCCTATGATTTTCATCTACGATGAATTTACTTATTAGTTCTATTTTGATCAGCCAATTTTAGAAGCAAAAGGCACAGCCGTCTGGCTCGACCAGAACTATCGTCCTATTCGTATTCCTGCTGAGTTTAAAACAAAATTACTTCAGTTTTCTGCTGCAGATGATCCCAATTGAGAATTTTTTTTCTTGAGAAAATCTCACCAGTTATGCTGAAATAACCTCTGAATTTCTGAAAGGTAAAGTTGTTTTTTTCCTTTTTGTAATTTCCATCAATCCAAAGGCATAATGAATCTCTAATTATTTTGGCTATATTAATATATATATATACACACATTAATAATTATTAGTGTGAAAATTTGTTCTTTGTACATAGAAAATTAGAAGCACTGTTCTCCATTGTTGCAGGGACCTTAAATACCCAGTAAAAATCCTATTTTCATAACAAGTTTGAAGGCATACAAGCCCTACAAATAAATCACAAAATTTCTTCACAAGCGGTTCAACTTAAAAACAAAACATTGACATCATTCACTACGATGCTATTTGGATTACCTGTAAGTAGTTGTAATGTAATTAATTTTATATGTAAAATGTTATTTGGTTTGCTGTAAAATAAGTTTTACATGTAAAATATTTTACAATTTAGTGCATTTTTACCGTATTTTAACTTACAGTAAAATGTAAGTAGTATTCACTCATGTTCCATATTTAATTAAAAAAATATTTAATAAAACAAATTGTCTTTAAATTAATCATAAAAATATTTTTATGTAATAAAATTAAAAAATAGTAAATATTTTTATAAAATAATATTTATATAATTAAATATTTTTACGAAAAAAATATTTTTTTTATTGAGAATATTATATTTTTTTAAAAATTAATTATAAATTTTTTTAAGTAATGAAATGAAAGAAATATTATATTTTATAATGTAAATGTTTATATAATTAATTAATTTTATCATAAAGTATTTTTATAATTGAAATATTATAAAAATAATTAATAGTTTAAGTTTTTTAAAATTCAATTATAATTTTTTCAAGTAATAAAATTAAAGAAATATTAAATGTTTTAAATTTAATAAATAATTTATTAATTTAATAAATTAATTCTACTTAAAGTAATTTTGATGAAGAGTATTATATAATTAATAATAATAATAATAATAATGATAGGTAATTAGGGTAATCTCACCATTCCACTTGCATGATAACTATAGTTTAAACTTACATTAAACCAAATAAATAAAAAGTAAATGTAGTATTTTCAGTTACAGTAAACCAAACAACATTGATGTAAATTAAAATACAACATTTTCACTTATGACCACCAAACAACTCTTACATCTCAAACTCATCATTCTCATTAACATCTCATGCCGACCATAAGTATGTAAGTTAATATTCAAGCATAAACACTACTATTTTCATACATTATTTTCCATTCAAGTATTTAATCAATCAAGGAGAAACTTTAGGTGAAATGCCATAGATGTAGTAGGTGTAGTTCATGTAGTTCACTGTTAAATTTTTGACACTTGTCTCATGAGATGAGTAATTTAATAGAAAAAAAGAATATTATGAAAAAATTATTATATTTTAATATATTTTTATTACATGTGTCAAAAGCCCATTGGACGTTACACGAACTACATCAATTACACTACACTTTTAAGTCTATCCCTTCAATCAAACACTTTGCTAACATCACACATACCTGAATTTAGCATGCTTAGTAACATAATATATATATATATATATATATATATATATAATCAAGCCTCCCTCAATCAAGATCAAAACATCATATCTTAGCACCACTCACAAGCTATCCTCATTAACAAAAACAAACATAGAAGTAACCAACCGCTCATGCATACATTTTTCATGGATCATAATCATGCATGCTTAAGTTAAGTAAATATCTATGTGAAATTCAAGCTCCTAAATTACACTATTTACTTGGAACCTCATTGATTTCAAATCACAATCAAAATCAAAATCAAGAGGAGGTGTTAAACTTGACCATAAATCCCTAGCCTTCAAATTCAAGAGGATTTGAGGTTGCAGACAAAAGATAATAAATCTAAATCCAAGACAAATACATGCTTAATAAATCCATTCAGTTCATAGAAAATAAATAGCACCTCTAGGTGATGTTTGTCGCCTTTAAAAAAACCTCTAGGGGCAATAATAATTTTATCAACTACAACAAGAATAGTTACAAGTGACAAAATTTAAGGTGTTACATTAATTATGTTATAGTTTTGTATTTGATTAATGTTCAATGAATACCATTGTTCGTTGTTTGATTCACATAAAGTACTAGATGATAAAATACATAATTATTGTAATACTTTTTGTATTGAAGAAATTGTTTTGCAATAATAAAATCATATGACAATATTTTATGATATTTTTTTATTTTTTAATATTCACCCCTTAATTTTTTATTAAAAATTATTATTTTATAATTATATTTTTTTAAAAAGATTTTAAAAATAACTAATTAGTAAAAATATTAAAAGGAAGAAATTAGATTTTCACAAATAATTCATTAAACCCTAACCTTTAATTTTTTTATCATGTTTTGTTAACATTAGACATGTTAAAGTAATTTGGGTTTTTTATTTTAACAAAGAATAATTTTCACCTTCTCTCTTATAATTTTACAAAATTTTTGTACTATAGTTTTTTTAAGGTATAAAAAATTTGTGGATTGCATTTAATTATCTTTTTGTATGGTATATTTATCACATTCATACCTATATTTTTTAATAAATATAAATAAATTACATGTTAAAAAAATAGACAAAAAAATAAAAAAACTGAATTTTATAACATCTGAGAGAATTAAAATTTAAACTCACACCTTTTAACAGAGAATGTTTTTCTTTTTCGTGAAGTATCCCTGGGTCAATAAACCAAATGGTAATTGATTTAAAATAATTATATTAAATAATACAATATTTAAATTTAAAAAAATAATAAATATATATAACTAAAAAGCAGTGAAAACTTTTACTCGACTAAAATAAATATTTTTATATAATTTAGAAATTATTTATATAATTTAGAAATTAAAAGGCGCATTTCTCTCTCTCTCGCTCTCGCGCGCGATGGAGTCTCTCTTCATCTCAACCCCTTCTCAAACCCTAGACCTCTTCTCCTCCTTCTCCACAAGGTCGACGATCATCTCCATCAATCCATCTCCAAGATCACTACAATGGAAGCTCCATCCTCCAATTCGATCCCCATCTCCTCGCCCTCTCCTCTGCCTCGACGATCGCTCCTCCAACAACGCCCCCGAACCCACACTCGCCGCCGATGCCGCTACAGCAATGGCTGCCACCTCCGTTGTCTCTTCGTGGAGCCCTCCACGGCCTCTATGGCGTGCCCTCTCCGTCCCCATCCTCGCCGGCCAGGTCTTCCACCGCGCCATCATCTCCCACAAGGTCCATTGGCGCAACACACTCCAGCAGCTCGAGCGCGCTGGCCCTCGCTCCCTCGGTGTTTCCCTCCTCACCGCCGCCTTCGTCGGCATGGCCTTCACCATCCAGTTCGTTCGCGAGTTCACTCGTCTCGGTCTTCACCGCTCTGTTGGCGGCGTCTTGGCCCTTGCCTTCTCCCGTGAGCTCAGCCCCGTTGTCACCGCCGTCGTTGCTGCTGGTCGCATCGGATCCGCCTTCGCTGCTGAGCTCGGCACCATGCAGGTCTCTGAGCAGACTGATACTCTCCGCGTCCTCGGCGCCAATCCCGTTGACTACCTCGTCACTCCTCGCGTCATCGCCTGCTGCGCCGCTCTTCCTGTTCTCACTCTCATGTGCTTCGCCGTCGGCCTCGCTTCTAGCGCCCTCCTGGCGGACGCCGTCTACGGCGTCAGCATCAACATCATACTCGATTCCGCGAGGAAAGCGCTGAGGCCGTGGGATCTGATAAGCGCGATGATCAAGGCCAATGTCTTTGGGGGGATCATCGCCGTGGTGAGCTGCGCGTGGGGTGTCACGACCCTCGGCGGCGCCAAGGGCGTGGGGGAGTCGACCACGTCGGCTGTTGTGATTTCCCTTGTGAGCATCTTTATGGCTGATTTTGCACTCTCGTATTGCTTCTTCCAGGGCGCTGGTGATTCTCTCAAGTCTGCCATGGGTTAGGATTCTTCTGAAAGACTCCTGTTTGTACATTGAAAAAAGCTGTTGATTTTTAAAGAACCATTTGGAGGTAACGTCTTCTTCAATTTATTTTGTTTTCTTTCACTGAATTTGGTTGCGCATTCCAAGATTGTCTTTGCATTTCAAGCACCTGTAGTTGGTGTTGGTACAAGAGATGATATTGGTTTAACCACAAGAGATGATATTGGTTTAACTAATGGAATCACATAAAGGGATTTGAAAACCAATGCTATTGCCAGGGAGGAAAACCATATTGAGGACTGCCGCTCGGGTCATGGTCAGACATATCCCCCAACTATCTTTGTTTTTTGGAGGTTTAGGTTTGCCTAGATGGGTTACTGATGCTTGTTCTTTTATGGGGTTTGAGTTTTGATTTGCTGTTGTTGTTTTTCCTTTTACTTTTTTCAGCTATTTTGATAGCTCAGTTTTTCACTCAAAAATAAAAATTAAAAATGATATTTGGAATTTTGGTGCAGCACAGAGACGCTTTCTTTGCTTTTTGTTTTCAAATCCAACTTCTTTTCATGTATTTTTACTTGTTCTTCAGATCATGAAACTTATGTGTTCTACATTGCATGAGTGGTTGGACGACATTTTTTTCTTTTCGCTGCTTTTTAATTGTTTATTATGTCCATAGTCAATGTAGGTATCCTTCGGCTATGATGCGACTTCTTGGTATGCCAACTAGATGAGTTCTTCTATTATTAGCAGATCCCAGATTTATTCTCAATTTATCGTGCTAGGTTTTCCTTGCCTATGTACTTTAGTTAGTCCTTCAAGGGCATTTGAGGAGCTTGGCGATGAAACCAAACCTGGTCAATGAAATTTGAAATGTACACCCAAAGGTCTTCCTCAGAACTTTGGTGTAAAAGCATTAATGCACTTGATCACTAATGAGCCATTAGCTTACCTACCTAGAGTTTACCTTTGAAAGGATTGAATTTTGGAATTAAGCTTGTAAGTGTAAGGCTTGAATGTGTTTGGTTGTGTAGGAATTAAATATTGTTGGGAAGGTCATTAAGGTTACTGCCAAAAAAAAATAAAAGAAAAAATTAAATAAAGGAAAAGAAAGAAATAGTTCTTTGAGACCTCAACCACCTGGGAGTTTAGTGGACCTGTCACATTTACAAGTGAAAGCCATCGTGATAAAAGCCTTGGGTTGGTTGGGTATAAACTTCTACAGTATCAATGATGGCATAATTATCTTTGCAAAACATTTGTGTGTGTGTGTGTGCGTGCCCCTCTCTGACTAACTTGGTCATTGAACTATAACTTCTAAGAGTGACTATCGAAGTTACATTAGAATTCTTACATGCTAGAAGGGTAGAATGGTTTTTTTTCTTCACTAGTGAAGAATGTTGCCTTGGTTTCTCAGTGTCAGCTATTTTTGAAAGTTTCTTGTTTTGGAGAACAATATATATGTTCTGTTTGTCTAAACTATTTGTATTTCAGTAGTTTGCAAGGTTAAAGGCGTCTTAATCTTATATTTGTCTTGCCTGTGAATAGGCTTTGAGAAAATCCCTAAAATATTTGTGCTTGGTACAGTGAGGTTAACAAAGCTTTTTATTCTCCATTGAAAGATTCAGCTCAGCATGAGGAAAACAACAACACCCAAAAAAATAATAATAAATAAATAAACAAAAAAAAATCCCTTAAATGGTTGTATTTGTTGCTTTGACATAAATAAAATGTTCTGTAAATTGGAACCATAGGTTGAGTAAGTTTTACGTTTGAATAGTTAAGACGATTTCCTGACTCATGATATTAAGCCTAGGGTATTGCCGGCAGGCATCAATGTTTAAGCATGGTCATTATAGCACAGTTCATTGCAAGTGTAAGTTCATTATTTGAATGCCAATTTCTAAGATTTATCATGCAGGGTAATATCATGTAAACCAAATTTTACTGCTATCATCACAAGCAATCTTGAGAGTTCCCCATGTGCAGAGACTATGCAAGCCTCACAACATAGAATGACAGCATCACAGCAATTGTAAGCTAAACAGTGTCATGGATACCTGTTGGAGGATTATTCAGTTACCCCTTTGGTTGACATTTTGTAACTTTGTTGCGATATTTTTGTATGATATTTGGCACCAATGGTTTCATCTATATGTTATACAATTGTACTTTGAGAGAGCATTACTGCATTATTTTTTGTCTTTTAGTTTGTTGCTCCTGGATGTCTTTATCCCCTTGTGTAATTCTTGTGTGATTTTCTGTGCCAAAAATTTCATCTACATGTGATACAATTATACTTTAAGTGAGCATCTCTTCTGTGTCTGGATGTTATTATTGCCTGCAAGTGTTTTTATCTATGTGCCTCTACTGAAAATGTCGTCTATATGTGAGATGTTTGTACTTTAAGCGAGATCCCTTCTCAATTTTGGTGTCAATTTGTTTATCAAATCAGTGATGTTTTCTTGTTTCAGTTTACTTCTTGAGGCCATGGATGAATAAGCAGGACCATTTAGACATTGTTTTAATGCTACTTCTGCTGTTGGCTGTGGATTCGTCTTTCAATTAGAGTACTTATTCGTAATGCATATAGAAGTTGCTTAATTTTCCAGAATCAATCTTATATTCTTTTGAACAATTGAGCCTGACATCTTGCTTGGAATTCTTTTAACAGTTATCAGTTGTTAATTTCTTGGTTGTTGTCCAACCAATGAGATGATTTTGTATCAAAGTCTCACAATCTCACTCACAAACAAAGGAGACCTATTTTCTTTTGATTTTCAGGCCATTATTCTACTTGTTCTGCACTGAAAGATACCATGAGATAAACCAATTTTATTCTCCAAATATAATCACTTAACTAGATGCTGGTAAAGTGTTCTTCTTTTTTTCCTTTATATATATATATATATATATATAATATATTTATAACAGGAAATAGCTGTGCTTTTTCAGAGATTGTTACTCAGGAAGGAAGCTCACAAGAAGATTGGCTGAAAAGATGCTCCAGCATGGATAGCAGTAAGTAAACATTGGCATCTTATCTGAGATTTACTTTTCTTTTCTTCTCCTGCAGTTGAATGACACTAAGTAACCGACCCAACCCATCTTTTCTGCTTTAATAATATATCTACTGAATCATATTATTTTAACTACTGGATTACAAACCACCAGATCATTCATTTGTTATCAGGTCCTTGTCCACTTGGAAGTCTAGGGGTGGTTGGCTAACTTTCTGCAAATGCAATGAAGTGAGCCTTGTCTAAATGCACAAAGGAGAGTGGCCTTGTCTCCCACATAACACCACCCATAGGTACTTTTTTTCATATATATATTTTATTTTTCTGAAGATATTGTCTTCTTTTTTGGTGCATTGTGGTTCATGAAAACTTCAATCTCAATGAATGCTCTACTTTTGCCTCCAAAGTCAAGGTTATGAAGTCAAAAAACTATTTTCTTTGAAGGCATCTAGCCATGGACCTCTTTTGTTTAGAGCATGACCACATGAGTTTTGAGTTACATGTTCATTACCTCTGTCTATGTTACTGCTGTAGTGACAAGTACTGTTAGACTGGAAATTAAATGAATTATGCCATGGTCTTTCCTAGAAAGTTCAGAGATTAGAATTGACCAAAACTTTGATTACTTGCACTCTTAATGAGTCTGCTGGTGACCAAGTCTGGGCACATTCAGACCTGCAATCCATGCAAAGTCAAGTTGCAGAAAAGTACTACAAGGATCATTCTGTCTTTGTCTTCTCAAAGCTCTCATGCCATTATATATTAAACTGCATGGTAGGGTAACACTTGTTTTTTCCAACCCTTTATATACTTATAACCAAACTTCTTAAGACTCCAACTCCAAGCATGCCAATCTTGAAAGTTATGGTCAATTTTAAGAGTTAAATTAGCAAAAACAATTCTGTCATTTTCCTTTGGATTAATATGAGAATCTTGCTTAATTAATTAGTGTGACCTTGACTGAGAAAGAAGATTGGATTTACTCTTTTGCCATTACTGTACCTGTATAATTCATGGCAGAGGATCCCAAGGTACAAAGGATTCTCTATTATATAAAGTAAGATTATATATATGTAATTAAGAATACTGTTTGGTTTACCTGATAATAATCCAGGCCAAGCATGTTTAGTATTGGACACCATGTTTTCCATGTTAATGCAATAGAGACATTGGAATATGCCTCAAATTGGAATTATTGGGTGGTTGCTGGTTACTTTATTCCAATATTGTTTTTTTTTCTCACATTTATACCACTATATAATTTTATAATTAAAAATGTACCCCGGCAAAATTTCTTGTTCTTCAATTTTATGAAAAAAATAAGTTTTTTTTGGCACATAGATATGAAATTTCATGAGCCAACATCACTTTAATCTATTGGCACCGGGTCTCTTACGCACAAGTGAAAACCTGGGAATGACCTTGCAAGGCGTATTATACATTTAGATAGTTTGCACATACCTCTAATATATGAGTCATATATATATATATATTATATGAGGACTTGTAATTTAAGGACGCTCCTAGATTTTAAATATGAAGACGTCTACAGTAGCCATCGTATGGTAATCCGGTGGTTGTGATCATTATAAACAAACAGCAATTGGATAATGATTCAACGGCTGTAAGTAAAACATTCTTAGAGAATAGTAATCTAGGATGTTTTTAAATTACCATTTCCATATATATATATATATATATAAATCATATTAAATGATTGAAACTTTTCAACGACCCGATCAACAAGTAAGAAATAAGAATGGAAACTATACACTCTTGAGACTGAGTTAAGACAATGATGGTGCTTCTCTTTTATTGCCTGAAAAATTATTAATTTATCTAAATTTATTTTTGTGCGAGTCTTTGTTGCTCTTGTTTATGAAATGATCTGTTGACCAGACTTGTTTACTTAAGAGCTTGTTTTTGTTTTTTTATTGATTAAAAATTTAAAGAAATAAAGTCACGTGTGGCCCAGAGAGTAATTGCCCATTTTTAGTCTTTCACATTAAAAATATGTTTATTTTTGACTTTTGAATTTTAGTACTAAAAAAAAGTTCAGACCAAATAAGTTTGTCTAATTTAATATTCAAGATTTTTGACTTTTGAATTTTAGTACTAAAAAAAAGTTCAGACCAAATAAGTTTGTCTAATTTAATATTCAAGTTTGATATATATATATATATATATATATATATATATGTTGAGTGTGGATATTAAACCTTTTACTGTTTTAGTTGAAAAAAAAAAAAACCAAACAGCTATTTCTTCAATGAAGGGCAAGTTTTGTTTTATCTTTTTCATTAAATTACTAGTGATTTGGAGCAACCATTTTCTATTAATATGATATCCAATTTAATATGGAATTTTGTAAATTTATTTTTGGCAAAGTGGACAAATTACAAAGTTAGAGACGTGTATGGAGTCAAGAAGTGAACATCTAATCACTTTCACCTGAGATATGAGGCTCAAGTTGTAAGTTTGAACCCACATTAGGGACCTATTATCATTATTTTACTACCGGGAGAATTTGAATTTGCTAGTAATGAAAATTTTCTATTTCAAGCTTAAGCAAGTGACCCTGTGTAAGTGAACTATGAGTTCTTTTGGGGAAAAAAATTGGAAAAGAATTTTATTGGGTTAATTATGATAATTTTTTTAAAAAACAATGCAAGAAACTCTTTATGTGTAGATGTAAATAAAAACCAAAACACTCACAAGATGTTTTGAAAATTAATTAAACAAAAGACCATTGTACAAGACTACCTGAATTTTTGAAAAATAAAAAAATATAGAAAATATAGAAAATTTTGGGGGAATAAAAGTAGATGGATGATGGAGGTTGTGCATGTATAACCATGATGATATGATGGTCATACCTAAAATTGGAAATTGGAGACCTCCAAGTTCCATGTTTTGTTATGAAAATAAAAAAAAAACCTAACCATCAAATTGGTACACAAGTTACATGATTCTCTTATATTCTTTTTTTTTTTAATTTTTATTAGTGGCATATAATAATAATTACTTTTTTTCTGTTGTTATTACCATTTTTAGATAAAAACTTTAAAAAATAAATTATTAATAGTATTTATTGAGAAATTTATAATTTAGTAAAATGATGCTAATATGATGTTCTGCTTTTTTTTTAAAAAAAAAATAACGTTAATTATGCCAAATAAAGTTATCAAATTGATTTTCTGAAATATTTATAGTGATTTAACAAATTTATAAATTTCTAAATAAAAACAAAAGTTTAGACTTGAAACAAAGAGTTCCATGTGAAGTCATGACTTCAGTGAGGCGCCGTTTTGAAAAACTTCAATCCTTATTTGCATATAACCCCTCCCTTTTACCAATAATTACAAATATATTCCAAAATATTCCTTGAAAGATATTCCATAATATTATTTATTAGAGGTCAAAACATAAGAATTATATTCCATTTCAAGTCAAATTTAAATATTTATAAAACAAATCTCAAATGTCTTATTTTACTATTAAATATGAAATTTCAGGAAATAATGACAAATTCAAGAAAATTTTAACAGGAAAAATGTTTTTCTCTCAACCAAAAATTATTTATAAAAAATATATTATTATTATTATTATTAAAAAAATGATCAAGTTCTTACACGTGCCAAACTCCACACGCTTTAAGCACTGAAGTTAGAGAGGACTTCGTCGTGAGCTAACTCCTAACAATACGGCATTTACTCCCTTTTGATTGACGGGCATTATTAAGTAAAAGTCCCTCATATAATTTCATATTATAAGTTAATTTTTTTCCTCCCTTTTTTTTAAAAAATATTTATATTTAACTTTTCTACTTATATTTAACCATATAAAATAAAAATTTTCTATATTTTTTATTCCTATCAATTTTAATATCAATTTTATATGTCTAAAAATCCCTAATGAGAGTGAAAAAAAGGAAAGTAAATAATAATTTGGATGGTAACATAGTAATGCCATTTTTATAATACTAATTTAGAAATCATTTATTTAGTTACAATTTTATAAGGTTTCTTTATTTTAATCAACTGGCAGCGTGGCATGATCCAACATATCCCAACAGTTAACCTTCCCAAATTAAAAACACTATAATTAATTAATTAAAGTTTCATTATTCTAAAACTTATTAGTTTATCTAAAATCAATAAATATATTTTTAATTTAAAAAAAAAAAAAAATAGGGGATTATCTCAATGTGCCACGTGGCATGCATGCTTTGAGTTCCAACAATCTTTCTTGACTTGTCCTTGCTGGGTCCCAATCCATAAATCCCCAGCAAACTCAAATACACCCCTCAACTTTCTCAAAATCATAACACACACCCCAAAATTCTCAAAAAAATAAAATAAAATAAAATTTTCATGGGTTTTCTCACATAATGCCATAACCTCCTAAAAACTATAACTCCCACTTAAAACTCCTTAATTACCCAATTAATTACCATTAATCACTCCATTAATCTCCTTGTTTTCAATATTCCATTTTAACGCTTCTTCATTTCCAATTCAATTAATATTTTTAAACAACCCTAAAAAAAACAAAATCCAAGAAAAGTCGCTCTGACTGAATGTCAATAAAAAAATGACTAATCTTTTAAGAAAAATCTTTTCCTTTGAAAGGGATAAAATAAAAATTATTATTATTATTATATATATATTAAAAAAAGAATAAAGAAAAATCACAGGGTTTAAACTGAAAAAGCAATGTCCCTTTTTCCCATTCAGACAGAAAACAAAGAAAACAAAGAAAATAAAGAAAACAGAAAACGCCGAAAATGAAAACAGAAAACAATGAAAACATAAAAACGGGAATGCGTTCTCATTTTCTTTTATTGAGAGAGAGAACGCTTGCTTCTTCTTCGCTTCGTTTTCATTCTCTCATTCTCTCGAAATGGACAAGCACGCTTGCAAGCTGTGCTTCCGCCGCTTCGCCAACGGCCGAGCCCTCGGCGGCCACATGAGATCCCACGTCGCCGCCGCTTCCCCGCCGTCGCCGTCCCTATCGCCGGCATCATCCTCCTCATCGGATGACGACGCCTTCGACGAAGCGGCGGGACTTGGCTACGTCTTGCGAGAAAACCCTAAGAAGAGCTTCAAGCTCGTGGATCCAGAGTTCGATGCCGGAGCTGGCTCTTCAATCGTCGTCCAAGATCGTGAGAGTGAGACGGAGTCACCGCGTGGAGACAACCGCCGGCGATCGAAGCGCCATCGTGGAGCCGAGCAAGAACCGGCGAGCTCCATCTCCGATGCTACCACTGAAGAAGACGTTGCCCTTTCTCTCATGATGCTATCCCGTGACTCCTGGTCCCGATCCGACCCCTCCGATTCCTCCGATGACGATGAACGCGTCTCCCCCGCCGCCCGATCATCCCGCCGGAGCCGATTCCAGTGTGGAACCTGCAACAAAGTCTTCCGATCCTACCAAGCTCTCGGTGGCCACCGCGCGAGCCACAAGAAGGAATCCAAGGATTCAACTAAGCAATCGAAGCTTTCATCGATCCCAAACCCTCAGATCCACGAAGCCACTGAATCGTCCGATGCCAATGCCGATAGGATCCATGAGTGTCCCATTTGCTTCCGTGTCTTCAGCTCCGGCCAAGCCCTCGGCGGTCACAAGCGCTCTCATCTCACTACCACCGTCTCCGTTTCACCGCTTCCTCACCTCCCTCCTCCTCCTCCTCCTCCTCCTCCGCCGCCGCCTCCGTCCACTCCGAAGCTCATCGACTCCTTCATCGATCTCAACCTCCCCGCTCCCATCGACGACGACGTCGAGCTCTCCGCCGTCTCCGATCCCGACTTCTCCCGCCGCTGATTCCCTTCTCCAGGTACCCACCCTCCCAAAAGAATTTTTTTCTTTCTTTTTTTAAATCTAATTTATTTACTCTCTTTGCTGAATTTTTTTTTGTCGAAATTAATTAATTGAGTAAATAAATATAGAGCTTCATCTTCTTCTCCACTGTTTTTTTCTCTATTTTTTAATTTTTTTTAAAAAAACTTTTTTTAAACATTTCGTTAATTTTCTCATTTGGTCCACGTTTCCCATCCCAACTGTGCGATTCCGTGCTAAATAATCTTCACTTACAATCACTAATCACTAATTAACAATCACTAATTACTATTCATTAGCGAGCATTGTATTATTCTTTTCTTGGAATCTCCGATGAAAAATTAAAGTAGAAATTTTTTTCTGGAACTTTTCCAAATCAATTCGAATCTTTATTCGCGATCACTAATTACTACTTTGCGTATCATTAATCACTGATTAGTGATAATTGTATTCATTTGGACCACATCTTGGAATCACCGATGAAAAATGCTCGTTTTTTTTAAAAATTTAATTTAATTTAATTTTTATTTGATTATTATCTATTTATAAATATATATATATATATATATATATTTTTTGGAGCGGATCACTCGAAACGCACCCATGACCAACTTGGCCTGTTTGGGAAACGTGTTAGGAAACGTGAATCTTGTGCTTCGAGATTCGTGTTCAAGTGGATCCTCACCGTCCGTGCGTGTGGGGGAATCGGGAAATTCACTCGGAAACGGATTCCCTAACTTAAGTATTTATTACGAAAATACCATTCATGGGGGGTATTCTCGTAATTCTAATAAAGATTTGGGATCGTAACTGACCCAACCCCTTCAACTAACTGCATAAACCGGCGGGAAACTCTGCGTGAAACTGTGTACTATTTTTCTAAATAATAATAAATTAAATAGTACTAAAATTATTATTAATTTTTTTTACATTAAAAATAAAATCAGAAGAGTGTTCTAAATAAATATTTTCCAGCTTAATAACTTAATTTTTATTTTATTTTAAATTTTGTAAGTGAAAATTTGTATATATTTGGGATTTGAGATTGGCTATTTATATGTGTATGTAGTATGATAAATTGTGTAGTAATAATAATAACAATAATAATAATAATAATAATAAATGATGATGATTAAAGGTTAGGTTAGAATAGTGGGATAGTAAAATAGAAAAATACTAGTGAAGAGGCACAAGGCAGGCAACTTTGCACTAATGAGTTGGTTGTTGTCTGTTGGATGAGTAAAGAGAACAAAAGGGACTTTGGTGTCTTCCACTCTCTTTCTTTCTCTTTCGCTCATTTATATTTATTATATAAATAAAATAAATAATATATTATTCGATTTGTAATTAATCATGTATGTATGAATCATTTATTTATTATACAAATAGACCCCAAAAAAATTGTTATATAGATAAATAATAATAATAATTATTATTATTATAATAATTGTTATTATTATTATTAAAAGTGATTGAAATTTATGATATTTAAATAAACAGTTTCAAGTTTAATCTTTGTGTACTTAAAAAATATGGGTTATAAAAACCTATTTTTTTTATTAAAGCTTTAATATTTTATTTAGACTGATTTAGAATAGATGATTTTCATAAATTAGCATGTCAAAAAATTATATATATATATATTAAAAATAGGAAGAAGAAGAAGGAAAAAAAGGAATATAATAGGGAATAAATGAAAAAAAAAAACAGAGGTTGAAAGTAGAGAATAAGTAAGAATTAAAAAATAATAAAATAATAAAAGAGAAAGAATAGTTAAGGAATAAAAGTTGTTAGTTAATATAATAATTAAGTTGATTTGGTTTTAGGAGTTGGAGTTATAGAGTAGAGACAAAGTGGTCAGGGAGGGACTTGGTGCAATGGGACCCTGATTCAATCACATGGTTAGACTTCAATGTGAAGATGCTGCCTCTTACCTTTATGTTTGTCTACATGTACATTTGACTATATTACAATCTCCTTTTTAAATACCAAAATATACTATTTCTATATGTATATATATATATATTATATTTTTTAATTATAAGTATTGTAAACAAATTTTATTTTTTATAATGCAGACAAGCTACTACACATACATTTTTATCAATTCGCTTTAACCAAAGAAGTTGAAACCTCAATGTCTGCATATATATATACTAGTTTAACAAATTTTATAAAAAAGAATTGAGAATCGAAATTTTTTTTATTAATTATACAATCAAATTTATGTGAAGGAAACACATTATGTTTTGTTTTAATATAAATTTTCCTATTTTCAATATAAATCTAAGACTAATTGAGGTCTATCGAGTATAACAATTAATTAATAATTTATAAAAAAAAATCAAAATCAACTATGTTATACATATACATACATTTCGTTTTCATGATTTAACTTGATAGTTATTTGTCATTTGATATAAGATTAAAATGCGTACGTAGAGTTTGTCGCAATTATTAATTTATTATAAAAACATGAGGATAAAACAGAACGATCAAAAGAGAGAAGAAAAACCTTAAAAATCATTAGAAAATTACATCTTAATAAGAGATGTATTGATTAAGGTAATTTGTTATTTGATGAGATTGAAGAGACTTTGGAAGAGGAAATCCTAACTAATTTTTGGTGCTTGGGCCCTATAAGTTTGACAAGAATATGTTCGACTTTTTAAAGAAACTTATTCATCATTTTCAATGTGGAAACATGAATATATTTAGGCTATTGGAATCCCATTATATGAAACATTGATTTGGTTTGATTAACATAAAATTTGATTTAATTTTTATGCAGTATCTTTATTTATGTGAAAAATGACTTTGAAGTTATATGGTAAAAAATAATCAAACTTTTAATTTTAATTCATTAATTCCAAACTTGTGTGAACGCCTATTAGAGCTATTTATTGTTATATTTTATAAATTAGATTAATTTAATTAAAGAGTTTGTGTTGCTTGAATATTTCAAATTTGCTTTTAATTTGGAAAAAGACCATTAATGATTCTTTATTTACTTTTTTTTTTAAGTTAATATGTTGAAATCATTTAATGAATAAGGCTAATGAAGCAATTAAAGATTAATCAATGTTGTATTACCTAATGTGGTTATAACAATGAATGCAAAGGCATGCTACTTGTGTAGGCATATTCCACTTTGTTGAATTCCTTGCTTTCTATGATGAAAATAAAAAGTGGTCTTTTGATTTGATTACTTACATAACGTGATGCATAACATGACTACCAACTTGCTCTCAAGTGTCAAAAATATGCATAAAATAATAATAATAATAATAATAATAATAATAATAATAATAATAATAATAACAATAATTCTCTCATTCATTTGTGTTTGTAGTGTGTGATTCTATTGATGATGGTGGAATCCTTCTTTAATTAATTCTCTATCCCTTTCTTTTCACTCTTTTCTCCTTTATATAATTATAGTTTTACTCTCCTACTTTTTACCCTTAATTAGGTATGATCCTTACTTCTAACTACTATGTATAAGTTTTTAAATTTGTACTTGAACCTTGGGAAAAATATGGTATAAGTTATTAAATTTTTATATAAAATAACGATATATGTATAGTACAGAGTACTAGTGTAGTCGATTATTGATCAATAAGATAATAAGTTAATTAGTTTAACTGTTATAACTAAATGATGGAAATATAAGCATGAAGAATGCTATATAGATATATGAGGTTGTGGAGTCTAACAACATTCATACATTCAAAATCTATAGACGTTCATTTGGACCATTAGATTTCAATCCAATGGTATTTAAATATGGATGAATATTAATTACTGTGTTTATAAATAGTATATGGCACAATGAATCATTTTATGCACAATAACTCAACAAATCACAACCGTTCAACTCTATTCATGCTAGCATCTATAGTATAAAATATAAAAACAAAACCACATCTAAATATTAGACTGTTACCAACTGCTGACGTATACAGAAGTCCACAAAATCCTTTCTCTCTATATATATTATGCTTTAGTCCTAATGTTGGTGGGCAAAAGATGGTCACATTTCAACCGTATGAATGACTTTGAGAGGATATATTGTAGGATGAACTACCAACTAACAACAAGCTTCATTAAATTAAAATGAAGCAAAGTAGATGAAAGTTTGCAATGCATGAGTGTTTTAATGAATAAGCTTAATTTGTATATATTATATGATCATTTATAAATATATATAAATTAATCACTTGAGAAATTTTTACTGTGTTTTGAGTTTGATCCAAGGTTCGTAATTTTTAGCAATTCAAGTTTGCATTGATTGGAGAAGTTAAATTAATTTAATTTTGTTTTATTTTATTCACAATGAAAACTATTGGATGTTGGGTCTTAATTATGTATAGTATATTTGTATTCTACCAAGGTGGCCGGTTCAAATTTTAATTTATGCAGGATGAGAGCACAACTGTGTTGAGGTAATAATTCTGTGTTTGTATTTATGAATGTTATTGACACCCAACTTGTCTATATTTTATAAATAAACAAATAAATAAATAAAAATTTGTTATTGGTGATTAATATTTAAAATATTAAAAAAAAAAGAAGAAGAAGAAAGGCATGTTAGTTTATATTTAGAATCTATGGCTACACAAGTCAAAGGCATGGAACAACATAAATAGATATATTCTTCCCCTACTCATCATAGTCTTATAATGGGAATATAATTGTATGATTGGAATTAAATAATGAGGTGCATATATTATTATTATTATTATTATTATTATTATTATTCTATGATTAAATAATAGCACAATATATAAATCAACAAAGTTCATAGTCCATAATTGGAGAATGTCAAAGCATGATATGAATCACTAATGTCAATGGGCTGATAATGTAATTAACTAGTTTTATTATCAAGACAAATATCAATGGACTATATTTTTAAACAATGTTACATCTCTCTCTCTCTATATATATATAATATTATTATTATTAATAATAATGAAATTTTAAAATATTGATTCAATTTTCATAAATATTTATAATTTTAAATGGTAAAACAGTTTTACTTAGGTGAACTCCACTATAGGAATATATATATATATATATATATATGAAAGTTGGGTTTTCTAAGGATCGATGTCCTTAGAAAATATTATCTCGGGACGTCTCGGGGCCGATGGATTTTCATCCAATAGTCCCTCTCCGCCTTTCTCCAACCTGTTTTTCTTTTATTTTTTTTTATATCCACAATCTTGAAAAATATTATTGTGATTTTTTTATGTTATATCTATAACTCTATTTAATTTATAATTAATAAGTCATAAAATAAATAACCAAATACATATATAAAGATTAATCTTGATTAATTACATCATAAATAATGAGAGTTAGTTTGAGTTCATTACAAGCAAACAAAAGAATGGCCAACTGTCTTGATAGTAGGCTAGGAGAGCAAAAGACTTTAAATCTAAGCCACAAAGTCTCTTCCAAATTAATGAAAAGTTACATAATTTTATCACAAATCAATATATATACATTATCAATCTTTTATTCCAAACCAATCAATCCTTTCAACAAATCAAAATCAAACAAAGAAATCAAAATAATGATCTTCATGCAATATCACTAGCGTCTATCCATCATCATAATTTGTAGATGATCCAATTCCCCATTTGAAGCCAAGAAGTACTCAACTTTGCCAACTTTATCTCACAATCAACCTCATCATCATCACTCATAAATATTTTCTTTTTTTTCTTCATCCATGGCCCAAGAAAGATCTCACTTCCAATTTTATTCGGCATCAATGCATGGTAATAGCACCGGGACATCGATATTTACCTTCATAAATTCTATTGTGTTAGACGTCGTGATCCAATGACATCTCTTATGGCCTCCGAGCGCTTGGCCGGAGGCAAACACACGGTGACATATCGAACACTCATGCGTATTAATCTTCGCCTTCTTCTTCTTCACCGGCAACTCATTTCCGATGATTTCTTCATTATCTTGGTTGTAGAGTTTTGCCGCAAAACAACCTTTAACATTCTTATGGCTTGCTCTATGTCCACCAAGTGCTTGATAAGAAGTGAACACTTTCTTGCATGCCTTACATTCAAACACACCTTTCCTCTTCTTCTTCTTGTATTTCTTGTCTTTATCTTTATTCACTGATGATGATAACATTATCAAACAATGAGTAAGATCCTCATCCGGTAATGGTGACAATGACATTGTGACAATGATTGACAAATTATATCATCATCATTATCTTCATCAAGAAGAGGAAGCAGTATTAATAGTACATTTTGTATGGTTAGGCTTGAATCTTTGCTTATGCTCTTGCTCCATTAATTGTTGGTTAGACAAAGAGTTGAAGATATATATATCACACAGATATATTACTTATATATATAAATATATATATGAATAAGAGTAATCAGCTGAATAGAGGAGGACAAGATGGGGAAGAAGGAAAGTAATTAAAATATAAATGTATAGATTATATATATATATATATATATGCCAAAAATTTTACTGAGGATTTAATCTGTGATAATTAATTATTACATCACCAATTTAAGATGATAAACCAAAAATATAATTAAAAATATTTTTAATGGGGAATTTATTTTAGTAACCCTAATTATTTATTTATTTGGGTTGGGAGAGGCAAGTCTTGTGGATGAAAAAGGCACCCCATCAACCCACTAAACTCAAGCTTAATTTGCTTCCTCATTAATCAACTTCTTAAGCAATATTAATGAGTGCTTAAAGAAAGTGGTTAGTGGTCTCCCACTACTACTACTACTTATAATTAACGAGGGAGGTGCACTTTTAATTAATTCGAGAAAATAACATATATATATACTTTATTTGGTCAATTGTTAATTATTTTTTCTTTAAACAAATATCATGGGAATGCAATAAAAAAAAAATTGTGCGCTCAATGTATGAGATTAACAAATAATTACCAATATCATCATTCAGTAATTCAGAACATTAATTGGAGATCAATAGTTAACATATAGAAACTGAATCTGATTCATTATATACACAGACACAATTATCTACTTTAATTCCTTAATTATAAGTGTCATTCATACATAAATATCTACAAAACAAACAAAGAACATATATATTACACACACACACACACAAAGAAAAAAAAAACATAAATATTTCATGAGCAAGAGCCATTTTTATTTATTATAAGCTAATTAGTTTCTAAGATAATAAAATTCATGACAAGAGAGGTTCTTCAATATCATCAGTTGCATGTCTTCCATTTTCCTTATCAGCTTCATAAATCAGACTGTCTTCTTTCTTCTTTGCCCACAAGACCATGTACAATCCCATAAACATGACCATCATTCCTCCCACACTGCATTCATTCAATTTTAAATATTAAAACATTAAACTTGAACCTTACTTATATGATCATGTATATATATATATATATGTATAAATGTTCACATATATATATATATATATTTACCTTCCCCAAGTGATGAATTTTCCCAAAAGCAAAGAAGCAAGCACTGCAGAACAAACAGTTTGAATTGGACTGAACATGGACACCAAAACTGGTCCTTTCTTCATCACACACCATGTTTGAAATGCCAAACATGATGCTGTCAACATACCTCCCTATTAATTAATTAATAATATATAAATAATATAAACTTTATTAATTAAAACAACAAATATATAACATAGTTACTTAATTATAACAAGAACAAGAGAAGTGTTTCTTGTTTTTATTACCATAAGTATGACAGCAATAAGAATCCAAATGCTAATGTCTGGAGAACCAATGTCTAGATTTCCTCCAGTTATTATCTGCACAAATGCAGTGATTACTGCACCCAATGAAGATGTTACTGCACACAGAGTGAAAGGTGCTTGGATATGGATCATCACTGCTGCCTGAAATTAATTTCCATATATGCTTTTCAAACATTATTTTGTTTTTCTGTTTTTTATACAATTTTATAAAATAACAATGTAATATTTAGAGATGTGAAATAATGAATTAATACCTGCAAAACTGTGGTGCAAGACACTACAAGAACTGCAGCCAAAAGACATGAGCAACCTATGAACCAATCTTGATTTATGTTTTCATTTGATGGAAGTGATGATGCTGAAGGGCTTTGCAAGAAGCTCATTGTAATGGCACCACTTAAACAAGCCATTGTTCCTAGTATTTTGGTCATGCTGTACTTGCACTTCATGCTCACTTTCTCAAACCTGTAAATTTTATTAAGCTTATTAGAATTATCTCTTTCATTTTCCTCAGAAAAAATAGTTTGTAGAATTAACCGGAAAAAAGACATACCCGAAGCACGCTGCGATGATGAATATGACTCCCGGGGCGAGGTTTGGCATTGCGGAAGCAATTGCCGGAGATGTTTTCTTGAGTCCTTGCAACAAAAGAGCTTGAAATGTCGTCACTCTGGAAATACAATAAAAATGATAAACAACAATCATTAATTATAAATTTTTTTGAGAATAGTACAATGTACACTCATAATTCTTACCCTCCGAATGCAATACATAGAACTTGTATTATTAAAGCGGGAGTCAATTTTGTGGGCCATTTTTCCCTGTGACGAGAAAATAAATATTCACCGTAAAAGTTAATCGAATAGAATGAGAAACCCAAACTTATATACTATTGTATGTTATGTATTAGTACCTTTCAAAGACAACGGCGAAAGGAAGAACAAAAAAAGAGGTGGTGAGATTTCCGAAGATGATGAGCAACAAAGGTTTGATGCCGAGGTTGAGGATAGGGGTCAAGAGAACCATGTAAGCAGCATTGATGATTTGGATAAGGGCGAGGCCGGCGATGATAAGGAAGTCTTGGGTGAAAACCCGGGGGCTCGCCATTGAGTCGAAGGTATAGACGGTGAGGGTCTCCGGTGAGCTTCTTCTCACCGGAGAATGGCGAGCGATGGCCCCTCCAACAGAGGAGGAGGAGGAGGCTACCAAAGAGAGGAGGATTTGAAGAGAGATTTGGGAGTCACAACCACCATTCCATCTTCTCCTTCTCCTTCTAATTAATTGTTAAGTTTATTTTGAGAGTTGAGAGAAGGAATGGTTGGTTGTGTTGTTTTCTTTGGTGGCTCTCCTTCAAAGACAATGAAAATGAAACAATGAATTGAATGAATGAATGAATGAATGGTTGTCATTTTGGTGGTTTTTTTTTTTTCTTTTCTTGAAAAAACCGTTGGATTTTGAGAGGGAAAATTTCTATATAGGTACTAACGGTCACCAACCGTATGCCTTTGTTTTTATTTTTAATTCTTTTTCAATTGTGTCGAGAAAGCGCGACAAACACCGTAATCCGGAAGTCGCGATGTGAAAGAAGCGTCAATCGCCGACCCACACGCCTCACTGCAGAGACATGAAAGTTCGATCTCGGCCTCCCCGAAACGAATATCCTACGCAAAGGACCCGATACCAATTGACCCAAAGACCATTGGTTCAATTGTGTTTTTTTCTAATGTTTTTGTAATTTTATGTTTGATTGGGAATATTGATGTTTATAGGTTGATATAATTCTTTCTAAAATAAAAAAAAACAGTAACGGTAAATTGGTATTTTTAAAAATAAAGAACTAATTCTTGAGAAAATTTAATTATTATTATATGAATAAAATGGATATATAAGAGATTTATTAGAAAAGCTAAATAAAAATAAGCAAATACAAAAATAAATAAATAAATAAATAGAACCAAAAAAACAACAATGGGAAAAAAACACAACTGAAGAAAAAAAATACACAATATACTAATATAGGAAACACGGGAAGCACCCCCAGAGATGAGGCACCCCAAAGCTAGAAATAAAAACAAGTGGGATGACCAACGACTAAGACGGTGAGGTCCATTTGTAGGCAACAAAGATCTTCTTAGTTAGGTGGTGGGAATCACTCTTGGATTTGTATACTCTTGTTATTATATATGTATACTCTTTGTTAAAAAAAATAAAATCATATTTTATAGTTCATATTTCATAAAATCATATTTTAGTTTGTACAGTGATTTAGATATATTATAATTAAATTTGGAGGAAAAATTGAATCGATTGAGATTAAAAATATCTCATGTGATAAAATATGGGTGGCGTATGGGAAAATTATATGTACATGTGGAGATGGAATTGTGACTTGTGAGTGTATTAAATTTCATTGGGAATGATAAATCACTCCTCTTTATTTTATTTTTTTGGCTAGAAAAATAAAAACCAAATTAAAATAATATTTAAATGGATGAAACTTTAAAGATTAAGATAACTTTCATAACATTAAAATTTTGAAAATAATGGCTAAAAATACAAATGCAGTTTTAGGTAGGTTTGCTTGTTAATAATTAAATAATCATGTTTAATGTTGTTTAATTGATATTATGAATTTAGTCAGAGAACCAAAATGATCAATTTTTCGTTGCCTATTTTTTATTTTTTATTTTTATTTTAACTTTATTTTAAGGTAGAAAATAAATGTTTCACTGATGTTCATTTTTATATAAATCACAAAGAACTTGCAAAAAATATAAATAAAACAAATAAATAAATAATAATAATAAAACAAAGTGGAAAACTTTGGAAATAATTTTGAAATTTGAATTACTGGTAATTAATTTTTCCGAAATCGCGGCCCATGATTTTTATTGTATGTCGATCCATTAATACTTCCAAATCCGGCCCATTCCATTGAGCCCAATTAAATTATTTTTTCTTTCACATATACCCCTGCAAAACCTAAAAAATCAAATATACGTAAATTTTCATGATGAAACATATATATATATATATATATATATATACAAAAAGTGCTTTGCCCATGCACCAACTGGGCTAACGAGTGTTTGTTATGAAATATAAAATTCATTAAAAATAAATAATTCGTTTAATATAAAAAAATACAATTTTAAAATAAATGAAAAGCAGAAAAAAAAGAAATTAAAATTAGAAAATTACCCTGTGATTCTTACATCATACATTCAATTTTTTCATTTAAAAAAAAAACTCATAGATTTCATACTGTAAAAACAGTACCAAAGTCAATATCATTATTATTTTTTTTAGTATTTAAAATTTTAAAATATATCTTATTTTTTTTAAAAAAAGCTCCATTAAAAATTTTAGTTATTATTTATTTAATTTTTTTAAAGTCCAAATATAATTACAAAATTTTAACAATAAGTAATGGTTTTATTAAAAATAATAATAACAATAAAAAATCTATAAAGCCCTCATAAGACCCTTCGTTTTGGCGGGCTTCCCATCGTCCTCTCTCTCAATCTCGGAGAAAGAGTAGTCATTTATCCCCAAATTTGGGGATTCTAGGGTTTCATGGAGCCCCGGGGGAATCCTGCGCGATCGGGGGCTGGAATCATCTCTAGGATCCGCCTTGAGAATTTCATGTGCCATGGCAGTTTGACGATCGAGCTTGGCGATTGGGTTAATTTCATCACCGGCCAGAATGGAAGTAAGTGGCTGAGAAGATCCAGGTTGGGAGGTGTTTGGAGTTTTTGGTTTTATTTTGTTGATTTTTTTGTTTGGTTTTGATCTTTTTTAAGGTGGGAAGAGTGCGATTCTGACTGCGTTGTGTGTGGCGTTCGGTTGCCGTGCCAAGGGGACGCAGAGGGCTTCGTCTCTTAAAGATTTCATCAAGAATGGTTGCAAGTAATTTTAGATTTCATGAACTTATCTTGCTATATGTCTTATTTGATTTTGTTGGAAAATCACTTTGTGTGTGTGTGTGTGTGTGTGTGAATGTGATTTTTTTTTACTGCTTTTGAGTTTATTAGGGATTTCATCTTGCAAGTAGAACTCTACCATGAATTCATCATTTTCCACCAAAAATGTATTGTTTCTTATATGCTGGAATGCCTTTTGGAATGGTTGATTTTTTCAAGCATTGCTCTTCCGATGTATTTGTTATTGTTTTCTTGGTTGGGATCTCTGGAATTTGGGAAGGTGAAATGAGGGCTTTTATCGGTAGCAATTGATGTGATTTGTCTTGGATTGTTCTTGCAGTTATGCTGCTATTTTTGTGGAAATAAAAAACCAAGGGGAAGAGGCTTTCAAGCATGAAACTTATGGTGATCTGATAATACTTGAGCGGAGGATCACAGAGAGTAGTAGTACCACTAATTTGAAGGACTGTCAAGGTTGTTGGAAATGTCTTACTTTAGTTTTGTTCTGATATGTTTAGATGCCTTAGAATTAATTTTGTTGTTTTACGTCTTTTCTAGGGAGGAAGGTTGCAACTAGGAGAGATGAACTTCGTGAACTTGTGGAACATTTTAATGTGAGTGCCTAGATTCCCTCTTTTGTCATGCTTAATCAATGTTCTCACTTTTCATCATAATGTTTTCTCTTGTGTTCTCACTTATTTGATTCTTTTACTTGTTTTATTTCATTGAATATATTAAATATGAAGAAATTGCACATGTTGCCATTCATTGCTACCTTGTGCCCCCTAAAAAACTTTTTTTAATTGATTAACCTTTATTGCATGGGCCTTGTTGTGAATGGAGATCATGTTTTTTTTTATAAAGAGTTCAAGTATGAGGAAGAGGTGATTGGTTATATTGGTATAGGGGAACTAGATATTGAAGCCTCACTCTTTTTGTGAACTGTCTGACATTGGAATGAGATGGAAGGCCATTTTGCAAATCTTACCACATCCCTTTAAATGTTTCTTCAGTTCTTTGTTCCTCTGGCTTTGTCAGTTTTCACACTGAGAATGTTGCGTGGAATAGAATGACAAGCATGAAAGGCGTAATGTAGTTTTTCACACTGATAATGCTTTGTCATTGTAATAAAATATTTACTATGTCTCTCATCAAAGTTGCTGCTATGACGTTGTGCATAATATTTGCTGATCCTTTGCTATCACTCATAAGCTTGTGCTGGCAAAGCTCCCTGTTATAATTTTCGTATGTAAGTGGGACGCCCAACTTTGATTTTTTAAGTCTTATTTAAATTTGCAGATCGATGTTGAGAATCCATGTGTGATTATGAGTCAAGATAAAAGCAGAGAGTTTTTACATTCTGGAAATGACAAAGATAAGTTTAAGGTGAATATCTGCTTATGTTTTTCTTTCCTTTTTATTTTTGAGTTGAGATATGTGTTACTGCTGGCACTGTTGTATAGTTGATGTTTCTTTCTCATCAATTCATCATTTCTGATAGTGACACTGTTTTCCTGTGATGTGATTTTTCCTTTTTATGTACAGTTCTTTTTTAAGGCCACCCTTCTTCAAAATGTAAATGAGCTATTACTAAATATCAGAGTCCAGCTGGATGCTGCGAGTGCTATTCTTGATGAACTGGTATCATTGATTAGGCCTATAGAGAACGAACTCAAAGATTTGCAAGACAAGATTAAGAACATGGAACATGTGGAAGAAATAGCTCATGAAGTGCAAAATCTGAAGAAAAAACTGGCATGGAGCTGGGTATTTGACGTTGACAGACAAATTCAGGAACAAAATGTCAAGCTTGAGAAGCTTAAAGAGCGAGTCCCTACTTGCCAAGAGAGGATTGATAAATACTTGGTGATTGCTTTGACTTGTACTTATGTTTCTTTTTTGCTATATTACTTAATTGTGTCATCTGCCGAACCTCAATTACTGGGGCACAATTTTCTCTTGATGCAGGTGTCTTGTTTCCTATTGGTGCAATTTTCTGTTTTTTTTATGGGAACCAGAAACCTAGTTTAGTCTTCCCTGCTGCTGTTTGCATTTTATTGTTTTCTGGTTGCTGTCTGTACATGTATAATCTTTCCTTTATATGAAACTAATCGCGACATTTGTCTCTATATGTTTCAGGCACATGCACACAAATATTTGGTTCTATTCTTTACTTTTGCCTTCTTGCCTTGTCTAGTTTAAAAAGATCTCTGTGGCTCTTACCTTTTCCAGTTGATGTCTGGGCTTCTGACTTTTTGAATATTATTTAACAGAGGCTGATTTCTGTAGATCTGTTGTTAACTATTCAAGGTTTTTTTGACACTCAAAAACCTTTTCTGGTTGTACACAAGGTATCTTTTTTTGGAGAACCCATATTAAATCTGAAGAATCTTGTTTATTGATGTCTACTATATGAGCTGATATGGTAATATTCATTTATTACCAAAAGCAGGCCATTTATGGGTGTTAGCTGGAGGGTCACATATTTTCAGTATAGTGCTTTTGCCACTTGACAAGAATAATGTCAAATGAGTGTTCCTTCTTTCTTTGTTGAAGAAAAATATATCTGTGACCTCTTAATGGCTGATTATCTGGTAAGGCATAAATTGTCAGATACTTCTGGTAGATGAAAATGGATAAATTCTTCAATATTCAATATCCGATTGAATCATAATTACAAAAGGTAACGGTTCAGACATCATATGAGATTTCCCATATTGCTGATATTGACAATAGTTAAGGTATATGATACTGAAATTTGCTAGCTTTTTAAGTTTGGACGCTACTGGCATTGTTAGATAAGTATTTATATTTGGAAGATGTGAAACTAGAAATTCTAGATTCCTGGTTGATTTCACCAGAAGCACAAATGTGAATTAAGAAGTTGCTTGGCATAGTTTAGCATGCGCATTAGCATGCAACAGGTTTTCTAGTATGGAATGGGCAGGCAATATGGATCGGAAGAACAAAAAGATTTGGACCAAAATGGTTGGGGGGATGTGACCCTTAGAATAACATAGGGTGCTCCTGAAAAGAGTATGCTGCATAATTTATAAGATGTATCAGGATGATTTCTTTTTTGCATGATTACTCTATCTACATTATGGATGGTTATTGTTGGCTTTCATTGCAATTGTCTTGCAGTTTGTTTTCTTACTTATAATATTTTCTTGAAGACCAAATATGAGTACCCCCAATTTGTATTCCTGTTGCCACTGAATTATGTTTTATAATTCATCGTTTTAAAATTATGTCAATATATGATTCTTTTTGATAGGCTAAAGTGGAGAAATTGAAGGAAACACTTCTCACCAAGAGGACCAAAATAACCTCTATGACGGAAAAAACATCTGAAGTGAGAAGAGGGAAGGAAGAATTGCAGCAAAAGCTCTCACTGGTACGGATATAGCTTTTAACAGCACATGGCTCCCGTTTGTGGTTTCAGTGTGCTATGTGCAGGTCTGCAGAAACTTTTTATATCCTTCTATTTTGAATTTCCCAAACAACCCTTTGATTCCATCTGGTACCTTTGTTGTTTAGACTGCTCATGTATCGCATTTATTTCAATCTATTCAATTTCCATTATTTTGTGTTGTTTTTCATCTTTGAGAGTCATGTTCAATGTTATGCTTACATTTTTGTGACTCTCTTTTTAATAAGAATGCGTGAAATACCAGCTTAATGTGTACTTCAATATTTTAAAAATTAGAGTCTGCGTTTGTTTGTTCATTCTGTTGATAGTTATCCTTCTCTGTAGAAGATTTCATTTGGTCATTCTAGTAGTATCTGGTTAGAACTTTTGTACTTTCTAATACCTGTCAATTTAATTTACCAACATTAATTTGTAGAATCTTAATTCATTTGCTGTTTGTTAGGCTACCAAAGAGAGTCTTGAGGTTGAAGAAGAACACTCCCGTGTAAACAATGTTATTAGGAAGATATCTGCTCAAATTGTGTCACTTGAGCGGCAGGTTCAAGATATCCAGGAACAGCACATGAAAGCCACACAGGTTTGGTTTGCTAACTTCTAATACATACATCTATGACGAAATGAATTCTACAAATGATATGCACATTCCATAGCTTATGCTTCAATTATAAGTCATGGAAGGATGAAGATTGCTGCCTTGTGGCTTTCGTGGAGGTTATAGTGCATATTTTAGACGCTTGCTTTCTTAAGAGTAGAGTTATACAAGAAAAGGCTTTTACCAGGATGTGTGGATTTTTAATTTTTAATGTTTTCTCTCCATTTGTATCGTTAGTATTTTCTGTTCTGCAATTAACTGTGACCTTTTAAGTTAAAAGGTTTTTATAATGAGCAACTGAGTGTTGAAATATAATGCCTTGTGCCTTTATAGAAAAAATAAAATATTAGGATTCTGATTTTGCCAACATTTTATGCGTTTTAAAAACGGAAGAGCATGACTTGAAGTTTTCATTGAAGGACACATCTCTCTGTTAGTGGCAGTTCACTACATCACAGAATTATGAACTTCAAGTTATTAAACTGCATACTGTTTCTAATGAAGTTTGATTAAAGTTTTTATTATAGTTACATTTATTGTTAGAAAAGGAGGTTGATTTCCTTGCCTTCTGTATGGATATCGGTTATCATCAGACTGTCTTATATCTGATAGAGATGAATCTTTTATTCCAGTATTGCGACATGGTTGTTCTTGCTGGTTGTGTTCTGTTACGCCTCAAGCTGTTTTGCACTATTTCAAGGAATATTTTAACTTGCAAATTACGCTGTTCCTCGTGGTTATTGTACGAATGCTCATCGATCCTTCATTTGGAATAACTTGTACATCATTGGATCCGTTTCTAGTATCTGGTTTGAAAATGGCATTGAAAGAATACAAGGTTCCCTTTTTTATTTTCTTATTTTCTCCAAAAATTTCTTATGTCTTTGGCCATTAATTGGATTTAAGCTTGGCACTTTTGTATCCCACTCAAAACTGTAAACTTCACCATTCATCCTATGTTGTGGCATAATGTATCTGACATGACTTTGTTTATATAAGGTGTAATGCACTATTAGTTGTATATTTGTTTTAAGGACTTAAAGAATCAATTATTAGTATGATTAAATTGTAAAGTTTGGTTCACGTTTTCCCTTGCTCAATTTCGTTTCGGTTAATAAATGAGATTGGCTTGAATCTAGATTACAGGCTTGATAAATAAATGAGATGAGCTTAAACAGACATAGTTTTGTTCAACAAGGATTGATAACATATACACATACATATACCTGTAGTTGTAGGTCTGGTTAGGTCCATGAGGTTTATAAAAACATTTTATTTTATTTTTAAATTAATAATTTATTGAAAGTTTTAAGAGGATTTGAAGGTAAATTTTATTTTAACAAGGGTGGTCTATAAAATTTTCTTGTTTATTAGAGGATTCAATTTAATGAGGACTATATACAATTTTAGTTTATTGAAGGGACTAAGTCTTGTTTAGTTTTTACAAAGGTCTGAATTTAAGTTATCCAATTTGTTTAGCTTGGCCCAATTATTTCCTTAGTTCCACGTTAAGTGATATCTACCCATGAGATCACTTTAAATACTGTATGACCTTATACAAGGATGAAGTTGGTGCTTTTCTTGCTTTAATGAACTGATCATTTTTTCTTTCAACTATTTTTCTCTTTCTGCTGTAAGGCTGAAGAGTTTGAGATTGAGGAAAGAATGAAGGAAATTAATGATGAGGTTGATATAGTCCAGAAGAGTGTAACAAGGTTAAGTTTTATTTTCTTGTATTGATTCTTTGTACTGTTAGCTCATAGCATGCTTAACGTCTCTATCTTATTAAATTGCTTCAGGTTACTAGAAGAAGAAAATTCCCTATCAGAAAATTTAGCATTGGCAAAAAGCACTGTTAAGGAAATTGCAAAGGAGGTACAATTGTTTCAGAGACAGTGTCTCTAGAGTAAAGCTTCACTTCTTTATAAGTGGCAATGCTGTTGAATTTTCCACATTTTAGTATCTGACTTTTAATTTACTGGTTTGCTACATACACTAACCTTGACTTATATCCTGTTACCTTTTCCATAAGGAACATTTGTTTCTTTTCTTTTACATGAACATATTTTTCTCTTATTTTTCAAGCACATATATGTATATATTTTTTCTTTTTCAAGAAAATATGGACAAATTTCCTTGAGCATTTATGTTTTCTATGTAGCAAAAATTTAATTTACTTCATGTTGAAATAGACCGTTGCCAACCACTAGAGCTGACCGAATATTTTACTGATTGTGGAAACCAGTTTTTGGTTTTACGGATCTTCTGATAAGATTTTTGGGTAATGAACTGTAGGATGTTAGAATAGATAAATGAAGAGAGAAAAGAGAGAATGGTGCAACTCATCTCAATGTTTACAAGTGTATATATACATTAGAGTAAATGGGCTTTAACACCCTTCTTCAAACTCAAGGTGGATCAGGAGGATCTGAGACACAGAGTTTGAGAAGATGGAACTGATGTTGTTCTTGAGTTTGGGCCTTGGTGAAGAAATGGGCAACTTAAGACTCAGATAGCACATACTGAAGAGCAATGGTCGACTGCTGACAATGAACGTGTGAAAGATGCATTAACACCAATATGATTGGTCAATTCATGCTTTACGGGGTCATTGGCAATCTGTATAGCACCAGTGTTGTCACAGAGAAGAGGAGTAGGAGTATCACATGAGACACCAAATTCAGCCAACAACCAACGAAGCCATACAATTTTAGATGTGGTAGTAGCAAGCGCCCGAAGTTCTACCTCAGTGCTAGAACGTGACACATCAGTTTGTTTCTTGGACTTCCATGCAAGAAGAGAAGTGCTAAGAAATATACAATAACCAGTGATGGACCGGCGATCAACAGGGTCACTTGCCCAAGTGGAATCTAGGTAAGCATGAAGCTAAAACGGACTAGAATGAGCATAGAACATACTTCGTGATGCTGTCCCCCTCAAATAACGCAACACA
The DNA here is from genome assembly GCF_009730915.1 of Dioscorea cayenensis subsp. rotundata. Lineage (NCBI taxonomy): Eukaryota > Viridiplantae > Streptophyta > Magnoliopsida > Dioscoreales > Dioscoreaceae > Dioscorea > Dioscorea cayenensis. The sequence goes on along the minus strand of NC_052486.1, from coordinate 21,613,593 downwards.
AAGTAAATGGCCGTAGTGAACTGAAGTAGGAGTACTAACGAACTGACTCAACACATGAACAACATGAGTAATATCAGGCCTGGTGACAGTAAGATAGATAAGACTGCCTACAATATGACGATAACGAGAAGGATCCTCTAATGGTGTGCCATCCGTGGGTCGAAGTTAAACATGGAGCTCCATAAGTGTAGCGGCAGTCCGTGAATCAGTAAGGTTAGAGCGTACAATAAGGTCCTGAATATATCGATGCTGAGAAAGATAGTAACCATCATTTATGGAAGTCACCTCGATCCCCAGAAAGTAGTTGAGAGGTCCTAAATCAAACATCATATACTGCTGGCTGAGACATTGCTTCACAAAAGCAATATACTCCATATCATCACCAGTAATCAACATATCATCAACATAGAGCAGGAGCAAGGTCCCATGCTGAGAGGTATGGATGAATAATGCAGGATTATGATCACGGGGCGAAAAGCCAGCTTCACGCACCACAGAACTAAACCGTTCAAACCAAGCACGTGGAGCTTGCTTGAGACCATAGAGAGCACGACAAAGACGACAAACATGATCTTCAGATGTCTCAATGTCAGGAGGTGGATGCATGTATACCTCATGTAAATTACCGTGAAAAAAGCATTCTTCACATCCATCTGAGAGATTGTCCAAGAACGAACATCAACCACAGCAATCAGAGTGCGAACTGTAGTCAGATGAGCCACAGGAGCAAAGGTTTCATCATAATCACGACTATGTGCTTGCTGAAAACCACGAACCACAAGACGAGCCTTATAGCGTTCCATTGAACCATCAGGCTTTGTCTTAACCTTGTACACCCACTTGCATATAATAGGAATTTCCTGAGCAAGTAGAGGAACAAGATCCCAAGTGCCTGTCTTTTCCAAAGCTGAAAGCTCTTCAAACATAGCCAACTGCCACTCAAGGATATTGGCTACCTCCTGATAAGTGTTGGGCTCATATGCAGCACCAGTAGTAGGAAAACCATACTGTCAGGTGTAGAAATAGTAGTACGATCACGAAGGTCATACCGAGACGTCAAGGCAGGTAATAGACCATCAGACGTTGCATCAGTGGTACAGGCCGAAGCATCGAAAGGAGCAGGAATGGAGGGCTGGGGATCATGAGGAACTTTAGGCTGATGACGATAGTGAAAAGGATAAGTCTCAGGAGTTGAGGGTGAAGTTATAACAGAAGATTGAACTGGAGGTGGAGTAGGAGACGAAGAACGAACAACAATAAGCTTTATTGTAGGAACTAATTCCAAAGAAGGAATTCCAAGAAATGAAATAGGCTCTGTGGAAGAAGGAGAGGAAGAGGGAGGTTGAGTAGCTGAAGAGTAGAAATAAGGACGACTCTCGTCAAAAGTGACATCACAAGATATGCGAATGTGAAGAGCAAAAGGGTCATAACAACGGTAGCCCTTATGCTCAAGACAATACTCAAGAAAGGCACACTCAATTGATTGAGCTGTTAACTTGGTATGTTCATGAGGTGCAAGTAAGACATAATAACACAACCAAACACTCGAAGATGATCATAGCGAGGAGGAGAACCAAACAAGATTTCTCTAGGACATTTACCCTGAAGAGAAAAGGATGGTTGCATGTTAATGAGATAGACCGCCGTGGAAACGGCCTCAGCCCAAAAATGAGCAAGAACAAAAGACGAAATCAAAAGAGTCCGAGCAGTTTTAATCATGTGATGATACTTACGTTCAACTATCACATTCTGCTGATGAGCACCAGGACAAGAAAGTTGAGGCAGAGTACCCTTAGCTGAGAGAAATTGATGAAAAATAGTAGACATATACTCTTCCCCGGAATCAGAATAAAAAACATGGATGACAGTAGAAAATTGAGTGTGGATCATGCTAGCAAACGACTGAGAGATAGAGAACAACTGAGATCTTGCCATAATGGCCGAAGATAGCTGAGGATGTAGAAATTGGATGATATTAGATGATGGCCGAAGATGGCTGGAGATGGCCGGAGAGGATGAGAAGATCTAGATCTGCCGGAGAAAATAGATCTTGGTCGGAAGTTGAGACGGTTAAGTTTGGAGTTTGATGAGATGATGACCGGAGGAGGTGACCGGAAGATGACCAGAGTTAAGGTTTCTCAACCCGCTTTGATAACATGTTAGAACAGATAAAGGAAGAGAGAAAACAGAGAATGGTGCATCTCATCTTAATGTTATATACACTAGAGTAAATGGGCTTTATAGTAATGGGCTTTAACATAGGGAAATATACATTTTGTGCTGTTTTGCACATTATGTTTGAGAGCTCCCTTTAGTACATCCTTTCATGCTATTGTTCATTTTGTACAAGCCTTCCCCATTAAAAAAGATTGGCATAACTTTTCCCTCATTTTTTCATGGGGCAAATTTGGAAAGAGAAAACAGAGAATGGTGCATCTCATCTTAATGTTATATACACTAGAGTAAATGGGCTTTATAGTAATGGGCTTTAACATAGGGAAATATACATTTTGTGCTGTTTTGCACATTATGTTTGAGAGCTCCCTTTAGTACATCCTTTCATGCTATTGTTCATTTTGTACAAGCCTTCCCCATTAAAAAAGATTGGCATAACTTTTCCCTCATTTTTTCATGGGGCAAATTTGGAATTAGAAAAAGACATGGCTGGTCATTCATGCTTTGAACAATGAAGATAACCAAGAATTTGAATTTCTGCATATTTCTCTTTCATAACATTTTGTGCTTGGTGAAGCTCCTGTAATTATTGAGCTACAATTGTGTTGGTTATTAGAGTAAAAGATCAATGTGCTATTTAATGGATTGGTTGAAAGTATAGAATCAACGAAAGCAACAGGGGAAGATGCCATGAATGCAGAGTATGGAACAATGTTTCTGTAATTAGTTCTAAAAGAAATGAGTATATCAAGAAATTTCCCCAAACCAAGAAATTTTTTTGGCTCGTCCTTGAGCAAAGCATCAATAGTAAAGTGCATGATTGTTATTATTCCTAAGCATTTTTATCAATACAGATCATGGATAATTTCTTTATTTTTTCTTACAAGTTTAACATGGACGCAGCCGCAGGATTGAACTGCTGACTGTTATTAAATGCCTTTTGTCCTATAAAATTAAGTCCTATGAGTTTATGCTCTGACATTTTAGCATATTGTGTTAGTCTCCCTTTATAACTGAAAATTGTCAATGCTTGTAGATTGAAGAATATGAAAGAAAGAATCGTGATTTAAATTCTTACATCCGCGATCTTCAACGACGACAAACTAATAAGGTATGTTGGTTTCTGTAAGGTTTGCTCATGAGAAATTGTATGTTGGTTTATATATCCTTACTGTAAAATTAAATGCTGTTGTTCAGTTTCCGTAGTTTAATCATTCATTTCGTCATGTGAAATGTGAATGTAGATTATGTTTGTTTTGGTATAGTTGTAAAGTTTATTTTGTTTCTACAGGTAACTGCATTTGGGGGAGACAGAGTGCTGAATCTCCTTCAAGCAATTGAGCGACATCATAGGAAATTTAAAAGCCCCCCTATTGGCCCAATTGGTGCTCATGTGGTACATCAAATATATTTCGGCCATTAATTTCTGTGGTCTGCCAAAGAGTCTTTTTTTTATTTTTATTTTTTTGGTTTATTGTGATATGAGGTGTTTTCTGTTATACATAAGATCTGGTAATTTGCTTCTTCAGGTTCTGCTTAACAATTAAACACTAAATTTAGCATATGATTGATCATTAGATTTTATGATAAAAGTTTGAGAAGATCTTATTTTGAAGTTTACTTAAATTCGGGGTCTTTTAGATTGCTTGTAGATTTCAACTTCAAATGTGGCTTTTGAAATTAATTTCTTTGTATGTTTTGGCTCACCACCAGGATTCTGTGCACGTCTTACTTATTAGGTGCCACTCTTATTAGTTTTTGTTGTTGTGTCTTTGAAATTTGCCACATGCCCTTATCAAAATTAAGAAATTCCTTGTTGATGATTTATTCCATATTTCATCTGGTATATTTTTCTCTATGATTTTTTTCCTTCAAAAATTGTTTGGTTCAGTTGAATAATGTAGATTGGGAGTGCAACTAGAAATGAGTTCATGGCACGCAAACAGACTAGGACAATTTTTTGTGTTTCAGACCTAGAATTTATGCTTTAATCATTAGGTGAAAGTCAAAGTATAGCCTACTGATCTTCCTTGGACTTGAGTTTAGGTTTCAGGTGTATGCATTATGCTTTTATACTAGGGTGATTTGTGTAAAAACTTTTCCAACTGGACTTGACTTAACAGAGAATTTACTCTTAGGGCCTATTTGTATAGAGTTGATTTCTATAGGAAGTAAATCTTTCAAGTAGGTTCTACAAAATATTAAATTTTCTTCCCAACCAAGAACTTCGTTACTGAATTTGACCCATGTTATTAGCCTTAAAAGCACTCTAGGTTAGGGTTAGTATTCATGACTTCCAAACACATTTTTTTTATTTTTATAATTGGAGGAAGATTTATTTGGTGCAATCCAGTCCATGCTTCGAAAAAGCAATATGGTAGTTCCTGGAGGAAGGCTAGCTTATGATGGATGAATTCTTCTTTTTCCATCCTAAAATTGTATAATTTCTTAATTAACATATTAGGTGACCAAACAAATTTGTTATGCACTAAAGTTCTAATTTCATCACTTGCTGTCTCAAATTTTGTACTCCTTTTATTGTTTGGTCTAGGTTTGACTTTAATTTGTTTTAGCACATTATTCTTTTTTTTTTTCTCCTGATTTTATGGGTAGAATTGAATTAAGTTTCTGCAGGAATATCTACCTGTCATAGGCTTGTAAAGCTCGGATTTTATGTTTATGGCAGACTTTGGTTAGTGGTGATATGTGGGCTCTAGCAGTTGACTGTGCTATTGGAAGGTTGCTAGATGCTTTTATTGTCACTGAGCATAAAGACTCTCTTCTCTTACGGGCTTGTGCTAGAGAAGCAAACTATCAGAACCTTCAAATTATCATATATGATTTTTCCAGGCCAAGGTAATGTAACCTGCACATATCATACCATTTTCCTTGGGGTCTCTTGATGCAATGTTAATGTAGTGTGTAGACTGTATATGTATCATTGCTTCAATGTTCTCATTTCATACTTGTGGTGTCAACATATTCAGGTTAAACATTCCAAATTACTTGCTTCCATCAACGAACCATCCAACTACACTTTCAGTCATACATTCAGACAATCACACAATAATGAATGTGCTCGTGGATATGGTTGGTACATCTCAATAGCCTATACTTGCTGTTCTCAAGTTATATCTTTCATATGGTTTGTTGAAGTGTAGCAGCTATGATGAGATATTTTCATCTAAGTTTTTGACTCATCCTTTGGCTTTTTCTTTTTTAAATGCTTGCCTCTTTTCGATATTTTAGTCTTGAAAAGTTTTTCAATTTATTGGGTTATTAATTTCTCACAATTTGTTTATCCAAAGTTCCTATGTTATATGTATGATCTAGTTTATGGTTAAGCAATTGTTGGAGGGAAAACAGTTGAGGGGTTGAAAGTAGCTCTGTGTTATTGGTTGAAAGACAATTAGAGACTGATGAAGGAACAAGAGAGCACAAAAACAATTCCATGTATAATACCAGACTCCAACTCTATTGAGCCTAACTTTGAAATGTGATGGTTGATGATCCTTTTGTCGCCTGCTAGTGGTAATATATTGGCTTCCAACATGATGTCCTTGTTTGCTTAGAATGATCTTCTCCCTACATTTAGAATAAGCTCATTCCTTATATAAATTAATTGCTGTCATTTTGGGATCTTGAATTATCTCCTGCCATATTTGACCCATTGACCGAATCTCTTTCTTTGGGAATGAACCAATAGTACTCTTGGGGGGCTGTCCTCAACATGGTCACTGCTTGAACTTAAGTCTCTAACATTGCCCACCTCAGGATGACTGGCCTTTAATAAGGGAACCACAGGATAAACTCATCGCTATACACCCAGTGCGCTTCCTTCAATGGCTTACCAATCCCTTGAACCAATACTTGCAGAAATGTAACTGAACAATGAACAATAGCATTATTTACTATGACTGCCTCCGGTTGGCAGGGTGGTTCCTCCACTGTTTCCAAAGCCAGAGGCAATTAAGACTCCAATGGTTGATCACCCACCACTCTCTTGAGTTAGGAGATGCAAAAAATAGGATGAATCCGACTGGTCTCGGGCAAACGGTGTTTATAAGATGGCCTAATCCATTATAGAATCTCGAAAGGCCCATAGAAACTAGTTATGATTTGGCCAGTTCGAAAAAATGTTATGGATGTTCGTGGGTTTCTGGTTTTAACTAGCTATTATTGAAAAATTATCAAGAATTATAGGACAATTACCGAGTTAACTACTTAAGAAAGGAGTACTTTGTTGGTCAAATAAAGCATGACGGCCTTTTAAGGGTCATGTCAATCACCTCGGTCCTTGGTACGTCAAACTTGTGTCTGAGATGTTCTCCAATGTGAGCAATATTGGGATAGAACTAGTGTTGGCATAAGTCAGATGACATTGGGGTTAGCAATCATTAAGACGGTTTGGCTATGGAAGCTTTATTTGCTTGAGTGAAAAATTTTTATTGTTGCTGACCAATAATCACTCAAACACTTTTTGGAGCAATGAATTGTTGCCCTTGAGCAAAAAAAAATGTTGCTAAGTTGCTAGATTTGAATATGAATTTGGTACCTGATGCAGGACAGCAGGCTAAAAAGAAGTGGTTTTAAGTTGGAGACAAATTACTAGCATCACACTAGCAAGATTTTAGGAATCACTCCTATAATTCATAAGCATCACACCTAAACTTGGTTTGCATCTCACATAATCATGAAATGAAGATAGTTTTCAAGAAAATATTCATTGCTTTTCTTCTTTCATTAGTGCTCAATTTTATAGACTTATAGTATGTGAACTAGAAAAACAAGACTCGTAAAATTCTAACAAGAACTTAAAGGATGCACATGGAAGCCAACAAACTTGAACACCCTAATAAATATTTAAAACTTCTAAGATAATTTAAAAGGCTTTTGACTTTGAATGAAAACTAAAAAGACACTTGAGTAGAACTAACATAAGTTTTGGTCTTTGGTTTCTCTTTCGTTTGATAAGTCTTCAAAAGATGATTCCATTTTGCATCGATTCCCCTGACTTAAGAAAACCAGGCCCTGGTGAGTTAATAGCATGACGTTATTTATAGAGATCAAATTGAGTTTCTGTAAGTTTTGATTTGTAACCCATGTGCAATCTGAAAATAGGCAGTCTTTCCATTTCACAAGATACTTCTGATATCCTCCGCTTCTAGTTGAAACAATTTGATGGTCTACAATATCTTCAAGATCTTCTTTAAGTTTAAATAATGGTGATAGACTTGCTTCATTTTTGCCACTTAGTGAAGTGCCTTCATGACATGCATACGGACTTGGATCCTTCACATTGAAGGCATTATTTATATCCATATCTGTAGGCAGATTAAGAATATAAGCATTGTAACTGATCTTCAAAATCTTGTATGATCCGGTGTTCCTTGAGTGAAGTTTTTTAAAGGCCCCCATGGAAATCATTTAAGCCTTATACGAACCATTACTATATCCCCTTCATTAAATTCTGCAAACCTCCTTTTCAAGCCAGCCTGTGCATTGTAGTTCTCATTTCTTGGAGTAATTTTCCTTCAAATGTCATCATGGATTTCATGAATATGCCGTCCAAAAGTTTCAGCTTCAGCACTTGGTCTTGCTGCATTCTCTTCTCAAAGCTTCTCATTTCTTTTCTCCTTGTATTGACTGTAAAAACCCTTTGTTCATTAGTTATATCTCAATAACCAGCACTGCAGCATGGTACTTACCAGGCTTTATCTCCCTCATTTTCATTAGCATCTCATTAAGTTTAGTTTCTTTCTGCCGATTCCATTCAACAGAAGATGTTGCCCGGCCGGTAGTTTCTTCGGATTAGGATGCAAACTTCTTAGCTTCTGAAGATGAAGGTGACTTAGCAAATTGGTTCTGATTTGAACCATCTTCTGGGAGATCAAGTGTAGCCTTATCTTCTGTTGATTTCTTCTCCTCTATTTCAAGAATCAGATTGGAAGTGATATGAGTGCTTGTGTTGGAAGTATTTTACTGTCTGTAAGGGCTGAAAGGATCCCCCATACTGGCACTCCATCTTCTTAATGTAGATTTGCTAATGTTGACATATGCCTTCACTATCGTTTTCCTTTTTGGGGCATCTGAAATTTGATCTTTCTGTTTGCTGTCAAGGACACTAATAGCTTCTTGAACACTCATCTTCTCACTGTGTTGTCAGCTCTCTTGGGTGGCTCTTCTGAATCTTCATCTCTACTCTTGTTTCCATCAACATCTCTGGTAAATGGACTTCTTTCCCATTGAAATTCCTTCTTTGAAAGAATGTGCTGTGATTTTTGGGAGTTAATAGCGATTTAGCTTTTCCACGCTGAACTTCTCCATTTCAGCGGTAGTCATAGGTTTCAACACAACTTCTCTATTATTAAACATGAAAGAATAAGTGTTTCTCACCCACAATGGGGCACATCTCTATCATAAAGCCAAGGGCATTTAAGAAAATATGCGTCATTTTCATTGGAATCACATCACACTATATGGAATCGCTATAAACTGCACGAGAGAAAGATATAAGACAGTGTTGAGTTAGCGGAATGGAAGTGCTATCAATCCATGCTACTTTGTATGGGAGTGGATATTGTTCAATAGGAAGCCTTAGTCATTCCACCATAGATGCTGAAACAACATTTGTGTTGCTGCCCCCATCGAAGATAAGCTTCTGTGCTTGGTTTCCACCATGTAATAGCATTTGGAAAATCGAAGTGTGCCTCCAGTCTTCTTTTTCATTTTTAGGAATTGAAAGGATGCGTCTAACAATAGCATTCTTTGAAGTGCTTGCTTCATCCTCTTCCTCCAAATCATCATGATCATAGATACCATAATCAAATTTCACATCACCTTCTTCCTTTTGTTGATCTGGGATATTTAAGGTAGATGCTCTGAAGTTTGTAGGCTGATTTGATGCTGCCGCCATTGTTCTTTCTTTGCTCTGATGCCAAAATGATGCAGGACAGCAGGCTAAAAAGAAGTGGTTTTAAGTTGTCTCTTTGCTCTGATGCCAAAATAATTCGGGACAGCAGGCTAAAAAAGTGGTTTTAAGTTGGAGACAGATTACTAGCATTACACAAGCAAGATTTTAGGAATCACTCCTAAACTTCTAAGTGATCACACCTAAACTTGGGTTGCCTCTCATAAAACCAGAAAATGAAGATAGTTTTAAAAAAAAATCTTCATTGTTTTTCTTCTTTTATTAGTGCTCTATTTTATAGACTTGTAGTTTATGAACTAGAAAAATCAAGATTTATAAATTCTCATAAGAACCCAAAGGATGCACATGCAAGCCAACAAACTTAAACATTCTAATAAATATTAAATCTTTCAAGAAACTAAAAAACACTTGACTAGAACAAACATAGGTTTTGGTCCCTGGTTTCTTTTAAGTCTTCAAAGGATGATTCCTCCAACTATTGTCAATCTTTGAGAGCATTTGGATGGATGTTTTGTATAGTTTTCATTGAGGGATTCTTGAATTCAAAAGGCCACTTAATCATTTTGGTTGTTATTGACAAGCTAAGCAAATATCATTTTATGTCTTTCTCACTCCTATACCGTGCCAATCGTAGCTAAGTTCTGTATTGACAATGTTGTGAAGTCACATGGGGTACATCGCACCATTGTGAGTAGGGCTATAAATGAGCCAAGCTTTTTAATCAGGTTGAGCCTAGCTTAAGCTTGGTTCGGATTATCTTGAAAAGGTTTGTTCGAGCTTGGCTCGATTTTAATTTTGAAAGTTGAGCCCAGCTAGATTTAGCTTGAAATTAAAATCGAATCCTTTTATTTTGAGAATTAACAGCTCAAAACTAAAGGCACATTTATAACTTTCATTTTTGTTAACTATAAATAATGCAAAATATATTTATTTTTTCAATACAATAATATATTATATAGCACATTATAAATAGATAAAAAATTATAATTCAGCTCAACATTAAATTTGAGCTTGAAAATGCAAGCTTGAGCTCGGTCTGAAAGCTCAAAAATTTGAGCCAAGTTCAAGCTTTTACTAAGCGTAGCTCAGGCTCCTCATGAATAGGTTGATCAATTGACAACTCTAACTATGACCAACCTTGACCAAGTCTTACTAGCCAGTTTTGGAATGAATTATTCAAGATGTAAAGGTAGTGGTTCAGCTTTATTATCCTCAAATAGATGAGCAAACTGAGGTGACCAATTGGATTTTAGAATAATACCTTAGATGTTTTGTTCAGGGTTGACAAAAGACATGGAGTGGATTTTGTGCTTAGTTTGAGTACCAGTGTAACATCACATACCACCTGTCCATTGGAATGACGCCATTTGAGAGTGCATTGCATACTTCCTCCAACACTTGTAAGCTACTCTCATTGGTTTAGTCCGCACGAGCTTGTTGATCAGAAGTCAAAGACTTGTAACCTGGCCATGTATGAGTTCAAGATTCAATCCCAAAAACTTAAGTAGCCATAAAGGGCTATATAGATTAGCAAAGGTGAGAAGAATTCCAGTTGGATGAGTACATGTAATTGAAGTTGGAAGCATTACGACAAAAAAACTAATATCTTTAGAGGCCAGAGTTGCCAAGAATGGTCTTTGGGGCTTAGTCTGCTTTGAAGGCAGTGTGAAACGGATTTTTGTGGTTGCGTACTATTTGGAGCCACCAAAGGTGCAGAAATTTATTCAATTTGTCATGTTTCTTGGCTAAACTGCAGGGTAGGAGATTCTAGCTTGCTTCTTCCTAATTTGCCAGAGCAATATGCAGACTATTAAGTGTTCATTTAGCCAGAAAACTGGTGCATTATAGGAGCATCTAAAGGAGAAATCAAATAAAATAGGTGTTGTTTCTGTGAAAGGAATTGCCAAATGATGGTGCCACTTGGGAAGATTCAGTTTTCAGATTTTAGGATGAGAGTACACTTGAAGAAGGGAATATTGAGCATGGTTTAAAGATTGCAAGAGGCTTCGTTACAAGTCTTAATAATAGAAGACCATAAGTTGGGTGAAGAATCTAAGAATGGTTATTACTAGTAATACAATGAATGACATCCTAATGAAAAGAAAGAAATAATCATATGGTGGTTGATATGCTAATTAAAGGAAAAAAATAATCATATGTTGGTTGGTATTCTAATCAAGGGGGGAAATCAAGGAGTTGCATTGGATTTTATGTAATCTTGCATCTAATGAGAGGGATCTGTATGCAAAGCTTGGCTGTAAAAAGAAGGAAGCCCCATGTTGTTTGTCATTCAATCTTTTCAGTGATGCCATATCTAGTATAGTTTCATATTTTTCCGGCATTAATAAAATTACATTGATCTTGTTTTGTGGTATAAGTTTTTCTTTATCTTTAGTTTATTCCTTGTGCTGATCATGATAAGGCTGCCAACAGTTCGCATACCATTGTCACTCCTTCATCCAGGCCACTTACATTTTACCATCCTTGCTGATTTTGTTTTCTACTTTCATGTGCAATGATAATTTTGAAGCCCTCCAATCCATGGTGATTATGCTTTACTTTGATGTGTGATGGATGCTCTAAGAAGCTAATAACTACTACCACGCCCCTTATCCTTGGTAATTCAGTATTCTATATTCCTTCGGCAACGGCTAATCTAAAACTTTATATTATTGTTGCTGCTACTTTTAGTGAAGAGTTATATGGTTTTCTTCTACTTACCTACTGAAGAAATTATGTGACCTTCAATTGTGCAAGTCGGGTATTACAGTGACCTACATGCCTGGTTGCATGTGCTTATATAGTTTATTTGTTCTTTATTTTAGTTCTAGTTTGATATTTATCCTTTTTTAGTGATTTCTTGTTCTTTCCTTTTCTCTAATTTTGGCTTAATTTTTTATGATTTAAATTTGCATGATTAATGATGGGTTGAGTTAATAGAACTTGGCTTTAGCATTTACTTTTATAGGGTAATTCTCATTCTGCTCATCCTGCTTATAGGGTAATGCTGAGAGGCAAGTGCTTGTTCAAGACTATGAAATGGGGAAATCTGTTGCGTTTGATCAGAGAATTCAAAACCTGAAGGAGGTGTACACTTCAGATGGATATAAAATGTAAGATTTTATCAGTGTAAGAACTATTTTCATTAGTTCATTATACGAATTATCTGGATTATGGTATTTGTGTTCTTCATATTCAATGCTGATTTCCGAATAAGGTTATTAAAGTCAAGATCCTGCATGGTATCAATGAGGGGGATTTCTTTATATATCTATATATGTTTATTCAATTTCCAAATATATACTATTGGTGCTCGTATTGGCTTTTTATATGTTCAATATGATCACCATATAATTGAAATTAGAGGCAAGGAGCTTATCTGTTTGCCTTAGGAACAACTACTGGCTTGGCATTACAAGATTTATTTCTTATGCTACCACACAGAGGATTTGGACCTGCTAACTCTTTATTGGAAGAAGGGTGTCTTATTAGTTGCATTATTAAGTGAAGAGCTCAAAGGATAAGATGACCTGAATTGCACATGTTTCTATGAATAAAAAGAATAAAATTATGTTATTTTTAATTGACATACTTATTAAATTTTCATTGTAAATTTGTTTTATCCTATCAGGTTCTATAGAGGTTCAGTGCAAACCACCCTCCCTCCAAATAAAAGGGCTAAAACTGGCCGCTTATGCAGTTCAATTGATGATCAACTTTATGAGATTGAAATGGAGGCATCAAAAGTTCAGGAGCTTATACAAGAAGGCAAGGGAAGAAAAAGGATTTCTGAAAGATCAGTGGAGGATCTTGAAGCTAGAATGCATAGTGTAAAAGTACAGAAAAATATTATAAAATAAAATTACCCACATTATATCATAAATATTTTGTGTTATAAGTTTCTAATTTATTTTCTTTCTCAGAAGCGACGAACAAATGAAGAGAGAGTTCTGATGGCTAAAAAGTTAGCATTGCGTGATATGAAGAGTGCATATGATGCTGAATTTAATAGTGCTGACCACACTCCTAATGTGGAAGAGCTTTATCAAGAAATCACGGTATGGTCTTATTCATCCTCAAAGCTTGTTTTGGAGTAATTTATTTGGCATTCTTTTGTGAAGTGAGATTTGTGGCTCAATCTTTTTCCCTCTAGGATCTCCAAGAACACATGCAAGTGAAACAGATGTCCCTTGAGAAAATCAAAGTTAGGATGACTATCGCCCAAGAAAAGGCCAGTGATCTAAGATCATCCTTCGAGAAATTATGTGGTATGCCATTTTTGTATTTACTCTTTTTCTTTTTCTCCATGGGTAGCAATACTTGAACACGCACATATTCTTTTCCACGGACTCGCTTTATATGTTTCAGCCAAGTTTTATTTGATAACCAACTGTTGGATGCTGCAATTTAGATCTTCCTGCTAATCGTGAACTCAATAATTGATTGAAAGAAGAAAGAGATCATGTTTTGATGATTGTTGATGTATGGTTAAGGTGGAACATTACGATACCATGAAATGGTTTTGCAACCTTTCTTTTTCTGTTGGCATTCAATATGTATGCAATATTATATTAATGTGCACACTCATGGAAATTATTAATATGTCTAGGTGATCTCTTCTATAATGGCACAGGCTAAAATAATCCATGTACATGTTGAGTTTTGAATCAATTCATAAAATTTGTGCCAATCATGGATGATGATAAATGCTCCATATGGAGATTTGTGTACATGCATAGTTATCTTTTGTACAAATGCACACTTAGAGATCATGAGTTAGATTACTTCTTGTACTCCATGTTTTTCTTATATCTGCATGTTTAATGAAGTTGCGTATTTTTGGTTACATGAGTTTCACAATATTTGTGAGTTGAGCTTTATTTAGTATTCTGCTTTTTAAAAAAAATTATAGAGTCAGCAAAAGGGGAAATTGATGCAATTGAAGCAAGAGAACGTGAACTGATGTTGGCAGAAGATGATCTACGTTCTGCAGAGGATGTATGTTTCTTTTTTTTCCGGTTCATGATCCCCATTTTCTGCTGTCTGCCATGCTTATCTTTCTTCCTACAGGAAAGAACTCATTATGAAGGAATCATGAATAATAAGGTGCTGCCTGATATCAAAGAAGCAGAAGCATTGCTTGAAGAGCTCCAACACAATCGCCAGGTTTCTATCTTTCTGATGGAGTTATTTTAAACATGATTTGTTTACTGCTTAACACAACTTTGTTAGATAAGCACTGGTATATTAATTTTTTTTCCCTGTATTTTTTCCCCTAACATTTATATTTGACTTTCAGGCATGGCAACATATCTAAGCAGAATTCTATCCTATATTTTCTCCTTCATTATATTAGATTGACTTTCAAAATTTTCATTTTCTTACCGTTATGATGTCTATCCACTTGAAGGTGTATTGTGTTTGAAGACGTATTTACACATTGTTGATTGACTTGAATGCTTTACATTGTTTATTGTTTATTGACATTTAAGACTGAAGCATTGTTAGATGTAGGCTATTGTGCACTGTGAAGGGGTATTATCGAGTCTTGACAATCAGTCTGATACTTCTGATAAAGATGCTTGCAGAATTCTTAATAAAATCATAATTCATTTGGAGGAGCCACAGCTTTTCTGGATTGCTATATTATTCTGTTTTGCCAGCACAGTTCTGACCACAATTTCTGTTAGATCATGATTGTGTTTTCTCTTTCGCATTTTTTTAATTATTTTATATGATCAGGGACTTCACAGCTATTTATCAATCTGGTTTACACTGTAAAATTGTTTCATAGTTTTCATGAAACTGCAGGAGAATTCCAGGAAAGCAACCATCATATGCGCTGAGAGTGAAGTGGAAGCTTTAGGAGGTTGTGTTGGGAGTACTCCAGAGCAACTCAGTGCCCAACTGAACAGATTGAAACAAAAACTTCAACATGAAAGCCGGAGGTGCTTGTAGATGCATACAATTAGTAACTAGTATATATTTATAGCTATTTCCAGTCATCTTGCTATCATCAGCATTGCCAATTATGTTGATGTTATTGTTTTGCCATTGTTATCAGAAATATATGATTCTGTAAGTTCAATTGATTGTGTTTGCAGATACTCCGAGTCAATTGATGATCTTAGAGCAATTTATGAGAAAAAAGAGCGCAGAATTTTGAGTAAACGACAAAACTATGAAGCTTTCCGTGAGAAAAGATAATTGTGAGGGCTATTTTATTTTGCTATGACTCTCTTGGCATAAATTGATGGTTACAAGCCTTATTTTCATCCTGCCTAATGTCTTGCATCAATATTTAATGGAAAACTTATTTGACTAATTGACTTGTATAGGGCCTATTTTAATTGAAATTTTATCTTTTTTTTGGCTTTGAAACAACTTTGAAACTAAATTGAAATCTATTGTATATCAGTAGTCTGCAGGTCCTTTATTACTATTGCTGCTAGAGAGAATAATTTTAATTATTAGCATTATAATTCGCTATGCTTCAATATCTTTTAATTTTAAATTTTAAGCCTATGTGACTTGAACTTGTTGATGTGGAGGGGCCCTGTGAAAGAATATATGCCAAAGTTCTTACCTAGGGTTCATAGGAAGAATAACTCATGTACAGATATTTATGATTTTTCTTGATGTCATAAAGTAGTCATGCTAATAATTGTCTACCCTCCATTTTTTTTAACTTTTTTTTCCCTAAATTGTATTATGAGTTGCAGGCATGCAAGGAAGCACTTGATTCACGGTGGACAAAATTTCAGAGAAATTTAAATTATTTGAGGCGACAGTTAATTTGGCAGTATGTTCAATTTACTTTGCTAAGATTTACTGCCTGACTTCTTCTGGAGACATTTGTGAGGGATCCTATGCAACTTTCTCAGTGTTCTAATTTATGAGGTTCTTACTACTTGCTTGTTTTTTATATGGTTAAACAGGTTTAATGGACATTTGAGGAAGAAAGGCATCAGTGGGAACATTAAGCTCGATTATGATGATAAGACTCTATCAGTAGAGGTGAGTAAACTTTCTCCAGTTTATCAGCATAAGGAGCCATCCCAGTTTGGCCAAAACTAGGTGACTATATCTCAGGCCTTCAGTAGGAAATCTTATTACATAAGTTTTTCCAAGAAACGACATAGCTTGCACATTTGCATCTGTTTTCATTTCACATATATCCTTGAGCCCTCATGCTTATGAACCGCCAACATTATCAGTGTCAAACACCTTGCATTATTTTGTCAGTCTATCTACAGTCTCTTCATGTCTTCTGTTTTCCTCTCTTGACCATCTAGGAATCTTTTTCTATTTAGTTTAGAAGTCTTGTGATTTGCATGTACCACTTCAAATTGAGGCTTAATACTGGCCCACGATTATATGCTCAATACTATTTGTATGTTTCACAATGTATTAAGAAGAAGTTCCCTAAAGTCGCGCTAGCTGATTGCTACTTAGCTCCAAAGGTCGCGATCTTCTTTTGCTCATTTAGATAAAGATGCGAGTCATCTAGGGCGATATTACTGTGCCGGGACACTAGAGGGCTTTCAGGTAAACATCTGATCTTCATCAAGTCTGATGATTTTGTTGTAAATCAGTGTGTTATGTGTTTTTTTAACCTTTGGTTGACTATATATATCTTGTGATAATTTTGTCCCCCACTAATATTTTGGTCCTCCATCTTTCACGAACATTTTGAGACTAGGTAGCTGTACAACATTTCCCATACAGCTGCTTTCACCAGAAAGCTCTATTTATACTATCTGTCTTACTTAGGTGGTGAGCATCTTTCTCTCCCACTCTTTGTTTTGCTTGACTCTACGCTTCATGAAATGACTGAAGCACCATTTCGAGCCATGGATGAGTTTGATGTATTTATGGTATGGTCGTATGTTTCATTCTTGTCCAAATGAAGTGACATGTTTCGGGTCAAATTTCTTATTCGCTTTGTGTGGCTTTAGGATGCTGTTAGCCGGAAAATCAGCTTAGATACCCTTGTCGATTTTGCTGTGGCTCAAGGGTCACAGTGGATATTTATAACCCCTCATGACATCAGGTTTATACTGACTTGCATTTACTTGTTGCATCTTGCTCTTCATAACTTGAATGCGCAAATATTAGTCTTATGGTTTTCTTTTTATTGTGAA
This sequence comes from Dioscorea cayenensis subsp. rotundata, assembly GCF_009730915.1. Lineage (NCBI taxonomy): Eukaryota > Viridiplantae > Streptophyta > Magnoliopsida > Dioscoreales > Dioscoreaceae > Dioscorea > Dioscorea cayenensis. Next base: position 21,596,343 of record NC_052486.1, on the reverse strand, counting down.
TTCAGCATGGTGAAATCTCATGAGAGGGTCAGGAAGCAGCAGATGGCAGCACCTCGTTCTTGATAAGAGAATCAGTCTGCACACTAACTTATCTATTTACTGTTTGTTTTGGAAAGCATGTTGATAGTGCTAATTGGACTAAATACACCAGCCAGTATATGCTCAGGGAAACAATGTAATTAGTTACTCCCATTTGTCTGTTTTAGTACTTTTTATATATGAACTAAGGAAAACTATGTCAGTTTTGATTGGTCTTGGATCATCATCTTGGCTTATAATTATTTATAATAAACCACATCCTGATTTTGTCCAAGATTGGTAAGTCTGAGCAGAGTGCATGCACCTAAACTACGAAGATTCTATACTGAGACTAGATGGTTGATGGTTCATCCATTCTTCTGGAATTTAGCTAGGAGTGATATTTGGTGGGTACATTGAGCTGTTTGGCTGATCAATCATTTTATGCCTTTCTCTTTGTCCATTCTAACTCATTTGATTAAATTTAACTCATCAATGCGGTTCCTTTTTCATATTGTTTTGCTTCTTCAGACTGAAGTTAACCAGGGAGATTCAGTACTGCATTTCTTCAGTGAAACATGCAGCAGGTATCAGTCTAGTGTCAGTTGAATATATACTCGATATTTTGCTGGTGTGCTGTGACTGTGAAACCATATTGGTTTGGTTTTAATTCGAAAATATGGCTTTCTGCATCTGTTCTTTTGTCACTTCCATTTGTTTTCACCAGGCATTAGATTTCGGTGGCATGACTGAATTGAGCTTGTCTATATCCTGTTGTAGAAGAGGTGAGATTTAGCTTTCATCTTTCCTGCCAAATCTCTCAACCATAATTTTTGCTTAATATTCTTCTTAGTCATGGCTAATTCTTATGTCAAGATATGATGTGATTACACTTTAGAAATTGGAAATGAACCGGTTTTCTATCACACCTGAAAGTTTTTTGTTCTCTCATTGTCACTTCAGTATTTTTCATGTGTGGTCTTATTCTTTCCTAGATTTTCTTTGTGACCAAATCTTTTTTGCATGATTGTGCATGAATTTATGTCAAGGATCTGAGTGTAGCTTGGAAAAATCAATTGAGGACCCAACCCTATTGAAAGCTTGACAACTAACTTGAATTGCCAAAATTATTGAGGATCTGATAAGACTAATAAATACAACATAGTTAATGGAATGGAAAATGGAAAAAATGTAAGAACTACTTGTGCCAAATCTCTTTTATTATCTACTTTCCAGTACTTTGACTCAATTGTTTTGCTTGTTTGTTGCTGTTAGTTGAAGAATTATTGAAGCAATATAATGAATAGTAATTTGGTGCATTATGAATGAAATGAAAATGAGTGATAAAAAGTGTCACATTCTGAGATGTTTCATAGTGGGTCCAGCATTAGTATCAGATGCCACCCGTGCACTCTAATGACAAACTTTCCCTTGTGCTGCTGTTCTTTATTGTCCTTTTTCTTTACTTTCTTTTCTTTTATTGATTAGGAAATTAAATAATAGAACACTAATAATGTTAATATTAATATTAATATTAATATTATTATAAAAGGATGATAAATGATGGCCATTCTTGGCGGCAAATGGTGGTTGAGGCGGAAAACAGGTTTGTTTGTGGCTGTTTGTTGTGCATGTGGTCTTCGTTCTAGTGTCATTATTATTATTATTCTTAGTATTAATAATATGCATTTCTTTTCCATTTCCAGTTTTTATAGATAAATTATTTATTGGACTCTGTCGGTGCTGCAAGAAAGTGAAGCATGTATGTATATATAATAATATATTATGATAAGATGAAACACTGTTTGGAAACCACTCTAAGATTTTAATATAACAAATTTTGGATGGAAAAGATCTTGTCTTTCATAATAATAATAATAATAATGAGAATTTTCTTTTATTTTTTATTTTTGGTTGTGAAATGAACGTACTACTACAATCTTTTCTCTCTATTTTTTTTTAATTGATATTAAATGTATAGTTGTTTTACTTGGACCTGGAAAGTGTAATGAGACCTTGATCTTGAAAGAGATGATATAAAGTACACTATTTCTGAGGGAAAAATGACCTTAAAAAAATTGATACAATGAGATGATAAAAGATTAGCAAGTGGACATGGGATATGAAGAGTTTTCATGTAATTTTTATTTATATTTTTCAAAGATAAATAGACATTATTACATAAAACAACTCCAAGCTTTATGTATTTCGATAAAAAAAGATCAAAGCTAGGACTTCCAAAGAAGATAATAAAGATCAAAGCTACACCATAGACAGGGAAATACAAGGGTTTCTAAATCATAACAACATATTAAGTATGTTTATACTTATAATTAATCTATACACAACTTGATTTGTGTGTTTGGACTTTGGAGAGAAAGATGGAACAAAAACAAAAATAGAATGATGCTGTTTAAAGGACTTTGGCAAGGTGTTGTTGATTGAACGGCACATTAGTAGTACTCTTTCTGATATATTTGTATTTGGATGATGATGATGAGAATGAAGAAACATTATCTTCATCATGAGAACACATCAACATGAATCTTAGAGTCCTCTCAATCTGATAACCTCCACCAATGCTCACCTCTCTTTCCAAATGCATGCAATAACTCTCATAAACACTCACATTCACATGCAATTTGAATCTCATCATAAATAAGAAATCAATCTCAAGTCTATTCATCTCTTCTGTTGTTAATCCCCCCACCTTTGCAAAGTATGAGTTCCTGTAATTCCTGTTCAATATTTTTCAAATAGATTGATAGATGAGAAGAAAATTCACAAGAAGAAAGAAAAGAAAGAAAATTAATAAAAGAATGAAGTATTAATTATACTCACAAATCTTCAACAAATTTTGGAAGCAACCATGATGGCAGTGATGAGCAAAGGATGAACATTGGCATAAGAAATCCTAAACTCAGGATTGAAATTAGCCAACCTATCCATATAAACATATGCAACCACATACACTGGTGGTGCCACCTTTGCATACCTAAATATTCTTTCCATGAAACACTTGACACTCATGTCCAAAACTCTCTCATTTCCAATACCAAATCTACTACTGCATTCCCCTCCATTAATCCTCTCATTCCTTGCTATCACTCTCTCCACCAATGAAGCTAAGACCGATATCACCGACGGCGTCTCTTCGCTCTCCGGTAATGAGTATAAGTCTGATCGAAGCTTCGTCGGAGATATCATCATTGATGATGATGATGATGATGATGAAGATGGCATTGTTAAAATGATCAATGAATTAATGAATGAATGAATGAATGTAGATGAAGATAGATATGGAGAGGAAGGTGGTGTTGGTGGTGTTGAGTGTGTTATTATAAGGTACATGGGAAGGTGGTGGGAAGGTATCAAGAAAGGGTTTATGAGGTGCTAATTGGTTTTGTAGTGGTACAAGAGTGTGATGTCTTTGCTGCCATGTTTCCCCACTGATTAATTAGTTTTGCCAACAGATCTTGTTAAGAGATCATGTAGTTGATATCAATATAAATATATATATATATATATATATATATTTTATTATTGAGAAGAAGTGTTTGTTTTTGGGGGCAAGAATAGTAGTTTGTTGGCTAACAAATCTTGTTATTTTGGAATAGTGAGAAAGTTGTGGTGGAGAGAGACAAGGGAGGGAGACAAGTAAGTTAATAAAAATGCTTTTATTTTAGACATTTATTAGTTGGACAAGAAGGTATACTTTGTCTTGGAGAGAGAGTGTGTGGATTTGTTTTTGTAGTTATGTGTCGGTGAATGAGTTGAAATACTAAAATTTATGGTAATAGTAAAAAAAATGTACAATAATAATTCATATATATATATATATATATACATCATATGTTTGGATTTTTAGTGAAATTCTTAAAATGACTATCTCGTTGTGGATAATTACATTGAATTGAAAAGGTAAAAAAATGAATTTTATTTTTTATGATCATGTGTTAAAAAGTCATTTAATTATTTAATTATTTAGTATATAATTCAATCCATATATATGTATATATAACTCACAGAGATTTGGTTTATGATTCATTGATGAAATGGTTACGGTACATGCAAAGAATGAGGAGATGATTGATCACATGAATTTAATTTGTTAATATATAAAAATATATATATATATTGGCACAATATTTAGTACATCTCTGATAATGTCTGAACTGCCAACCTGAAAAGCATTTAATGCTCATCAACAAGTTGCAAAAAGATATTTCGGAGGTTTTTTTTAATCTACTTATTTTTATATTTTCATCCTTATTCATTTATTTATTTATTTTCGGTTTGGTATTTTAGATAATAATTAAGATAAATTAAATTATAAAAAATTTTGAAAAACTTGTGAATGGCAAATATAGATGACTATGAGAAATTTCAGTAAGTATATATAGTAATTTTATATATTAATTACAAAATAAATAAAATTAGAGTGAATAATGATTAATTAATGACTATTTGGTCTTTTGTCATCGGTTCCTGTATAAAGTGTTCGTACTGCTAAAAAGAGTGGTTCAAATCCTAACTCGTACAGATAGAGAGCACATGTGTTATAGAACTCAGCACTTTGTGTATACATATCCCTGCCATAAGGTTTTGTCCACATTTATTATAAATAATCGAATTGAAAATTTTTTGAATATGAATAAGTAATTCACCATCATATAAACTACAAAAATGATTAATTATCATTCAAGTTTTTTTTTTCAAAATGACAAGAACCAAAAAGAAAAAAAAAGTTTAATAGTTTTAATTCATCCAAACAAATCTCTTTCATACAAATCAATATAGTTAAACGAAAAGAAAAGAAAACTAAACTATTTAAATGGAGCTCAGCTTAAACACAAAAAATGGATAGCAAATTAATTCTCTGGATTGGCCTTGTTTTGTTGCTGGTTGAGTTGTTCATACATTGTAGCCATCTTTTTGTATGCTTCCATGTTCATTCTTTGCTGCTACAAATAATTCAATTCAATTCAATTCAATTCAATTACCAATAAAAATGCTATATTTTTTATTATAAAAATTTTATTTACTTAAATTATCACATTTATTTTTTTTAACACATACCTGCATAAAAGCCGAAAAAAAATTAGACGATAAAGAGCAACTACTAGCTTGCAACATTTGTTCTCCGGCGACAGTGAACGGCGGGAAGGACAGTGGGTGGTGGAGAGGTGGCAGTGACATTGGTACCGTCCCCGGCCGGACAAAGGAGCCCAAGTCCATGAAGCCAAGGCCCAAGCCCATTTGAGTCATTTGGGCCACTTGAGCCATCATGGACATTTGCAAATTTGGCATCATCATCATCATATGAGAAATGCAAGTCATCATCTTCACTTGATTTTGTAGTTGTTTTAAGTAGTTTATCACTTCATCCAATATTGATGCTTTATCTGTCTGTTAAATTTAATTTTTACTGTCATCATATATGAAAAAGTATAAAAATGTAGCTAAATTAAGAATAAACATGAAAAAAATGAAATTATATATATAAACCTTTTTTGAATTTGGAACTAGCTTTTGAAGTGCTCTCATCTTTTCATTAATCATATCCCTTCTTTTCTGCAAAGGTTGAACATCATCTAAATCAAAAGAAAAACCAATATATATATATACATACATATATGACACACATTACTAATAAGATATAAGAGAAATCAATTAAGATGGTATAAACAAAATATTTTTAAATAATTGATAAATATTTCTGGCCATAAAAAAAAGTTACAAACTTCTGAGATAAAATCATAAAATATAATAATATATTTGAATTCAGTTTATTTATTTATTTTTTTAATATTTTAGATAGAATAACAAAAATAGAACATTCAAGTGATTGCCTTTAAATGATTTGGGACTAACGATATATTATTATTGTTGTTGTTTGTTATGTGTGTGTATATATATATATGTGTATTTTGAACTCACTCTTTCAGATTGGTTATGAATTGTTGCAGCTTTGCTTCTCCTCATCACCTTCTTGTTCTTCTTCATCTTCTTCTTTTCTATCTCTTCAACTCCCTAAATAATCCAAAGAAAAATTAACAACTTATTTTCACCAATTTTTCTTTTCAATTTTTAAAATAACAAAACATGAAAAATATATAATTTTATTAATTCCCTTACTATATTTACATATGTAACATGTTTGCCTCATTTATAAAATTAAAAAAAAAACACACACACACTTTATTAACAGTATATATATATATCTCACATCATCTACAATGCAAAATGCCTTCACAAAAAATTAATATTTTTTTTTTTAAAAAAAAACTTTCATCTCAAACTTATCAATCTTCACTCCAATTTCATTTTCTCATATAATTTATAAATAAATAAATAAATAAAATTATATAAATACTACATCACCTGTGAACTACTCTTGCTCCGGCAAAAAGAATCACAACCATCGCCGGAGCTAATATTCTCCGGTGACAACGAAGAAGACAAACCACCACAAACTTCCCAAGTGTTCTCCGGTGAGCTCCACCGGCAAGCTTTCTTCTTATCTCTCTCTCCATCTCCACTGCATGAACCCTCTCTAGAACCCAAGTTCATCTCTCCGGCGTCTTCTCCGGTGAGCCAAGACACAAAACTCGGTTGTTGAGCCACTGCTCCGGCGAGCCCTGCCGTGGCTTGCTCTATTATGGACTCAAGTGTACCAAGTTGTGGCTTGCCATTTCTCCATGTTAACTCTTTCACTTCTTGATTCATTCTCACGTCCCTTCTATTTTTTTTCTCATTAAATAAATAAATAAAATTATAAACTAAAACACATCTGTAATTATAAACTAAACATCATACTTAAATAAACTTGAAATAAATATATATAAATTATATATAAATAAATTATAATAAAAGAATGAGTGTTTACTCTGAGAATCCGGGCATGGAGAAGGGAAGGTTGATGATGTTTGCTTGGTCTTTGGAGTTGCTTCTTGGTACACACTGGTTCATTTTTTTTTTTTTTCTTGTTTTTTTCCCTTGGTTTTGATTTTTTTTTCTCTCTCTTTTTCTTTTGTGTTTCTGTAACTTGTGGGAAGGGAGGAAGGTATATGAATATGAGCTTGTCAAAGAATAGAAAAGAGTAATGAGTCAAAAATAGAAAATTTTTGTGGCTATCTCTTTCCTTCTCATGATCTCATCAAAGTTTTTTTTAAAAAAAATAAATAAATAAATAATTCTTTGACTCACAGGTTTCGGAGAGCCACGGGCTCTATACTAGTCTAAAATGAATATTAGAAATTAATCTATAAAGTGATAATAGATTTTTTTTTAATACATAAAAATTTGATTATAAGTTCTATGATTGCTTGGACCACAACTTGTTTTGATTAAAGTTGTATTATGCTAGTTATCTTTCAATTTAAAAGTTTTTTTTTTTTAGAAAATTTTTGATTTTTATCTAATTGAATTTTTTTTAATATTATGTGTTTATAATGTTGCCATGGAGCGAATGGTTTAATCTTCTAAAGAAAAACATAATTTTTTCGTAATATTAGGATAAAATAATAATAATAAATATATAATAATGATTAAATCTATGATATATATAAATTTAAAATGATTTATTTTTAATACTATATAAAGTTATAAACTAGTCTAAATGTTAAAAATTTAAATCACTTAAACAAGTGGTGGAGTTTAAATTTTCATATATATATATATATATAGATTTTCGATGTTTCATATTTTATTCGAACCAATTTAGAAACTCATGATTTTGAGAAACTAGTGGCTCAGAAAAAAACTTATATAAAAAACTAATAAAGTTAATTAGATAAGAATAAGGATATGAACAAGGAAAAAGAATTTAATGATTCAAATAAATAAATAATCATTATAAATGCAAATTAACTAAGGAATGATTACCAATTTGTTTTTTGTGATGTTTATATGTTGTCCTTTTTGTTGTGTACAAACAGTGTCGGTTGTGCATTTTGAAAGCTCCTATCTGTCACCTTCTCCAATCCCTTTTTAGAGATTAGATTCCGTCAACCAATGGTATGGTGACATGTGTAGAGAAATAAAAATTAAATGAATAACATTTTATGTAAAAGTAAATAAATCAATAAATAAATAAATAATAAGATTTAATGAGTGAATCAATTGAATGGGTAATATTGGAACTTTAAAGAGGGTCCTTTATCATTTTGAGGTTCTCAACTTTGCAACGATCACTTTTTCTACTCCACAACTTTTTCTATTTTTCTATTTTTCTTTATTTAATTTTTAGATTTAGAATGGTGGCTTTAATTCTAGATATTTTCTTTTTTTTTATTTTTAAATTTAGAATGGTGACTTTAATGGTAGATGATTTCATGAGCACTTCATTTGGTTGGTGTATAAAATTTGAGGTTATGGAATTTTTTTAAAATATTAAGATGTGATGTTTCTAAAGGAAAAAAAAAGTTGATATGATTTTTTTTTATTGGTTAATGTTTAAGTAAAAAATATAAAAATAATGAAATTACAACAATACCCTTGTAAAAAGTTTATATGATGTTCTTTTGGTTTTATTTATTTTTCAAAATTTTAAAATAATTTCACCCAAAAAGTAATGAAGAAATATTGTTGCTTACAAAAAGACATAAATAAAAGCTTATAATTAAATATTCACCATGACTTAATTAAAAATAATTACTGTAAAATTAAAATTTTCATTATGATTAATTGAGCTGGTGGAGTATCTTAACTTTATTAATACCTTTGATTATGAAATATTTAACTAAGGTGAGAAATAAAAGTATAGTTCGGTATTGAACAATGAGAGTACTATTAGAACACGAATTCATCAACAATGCTACTACAATACTTATTCAAGTACTCCTACAATCATAGGGGCGGAGCTAGGAATGGGTGAGTACTCCTACAATAATTTTATTTACAATGACGCTCTAAATTTTTATAAATTAGTATATATAATATATTTTTTTAAATTATTTATAAAATCTATATTTTTATCCCTTTGATTTTTTTATAAATAAATATATATAATATACAAATTATATTTTTAAGAAAAAATTTATAAAAATCTATTATTTAATCCCTTAGAAAAAAAATTCTTTAGCCTCCCTAATATAAAATTCCTAGCTCTGTGTGTAATAGCGCTTAACCCGAGCTTATCTTACCTAGGGGGGGTGTTTGGTTGCAAGACATAGATTGAGAAGCATTACATGGGAATTCCAATGCCTTTGTTTGGATGACCATGCATGGGAGTGAGAAAAGAATGAGTGAGAAATGAGTGAGGAGTGTGAAGTGAATGGCAATCCTCCCAAAATGGGAGGATTGCTCATTCCTTTCAAACTCCTTGGGGTGAAATACCACAGTTGCCCTCTTATTTAATAAATAAAATAATAATTTAATTCAACAATAATTAAATATATAATTAAATATAATAATTTATTTTCAAATAATAATTAAATAAATAAATTTAACGATAAATAATAATTAATGTAAAAAAATAATAACTAATAATTAAAAATAATAACCTAGTTTAAATAATAATTAAATTGATAATTTTAATAATAAATAATAATTAAATTGAAATATTTAGTTAAATGAAATAGTAATAGTCAAAATATTTTAAAATTAAAAAATAATTATTATTTATCACTAAAGATAATTATTATCTAATATGATATTTTTTCCTTATTAACTTGTATTAAGGATATAAAAGTCTTTTTACCACAAATTTTCTCTTTTACTTTTTCTCATTCTTAATGAATTACTCTCTCAGTACTCTCCAACCAAACACAATTTTTCTTTCATTCATAATCAATTCCTTTTTATTCTCATTCCTATCCCATTTCTCATCAATTCTATTCTTTGCAAACAAACATCACCCTAGTTTCTTCAACCATTCAAGTTTATAATTTTATACATCTGTGCTACATTGTACGACACTGTATATAAATATAAACAAACCTATATTCTATCTTAATCCTTATAAAATACAATTTTTTCACTGTACAAACAGTAAAAAAACCAGGGACTTGCCTGGTTGAAGAACCAAGCAAGTTAAACTCGCTTAAACCCCAACACCAAAATGTTTTTTTAGCCTAATCATAATTTAATTTATTATTAATAATTAATATAAGTAAATTTTAATTTAATTTGGACTCATTCAATTAATGAAAATAAAAAACAATAATTATTGGGTTGCACTTATACTAATAAATGTTTAAAACAAAATTTATAAACTTTGAGATTACCAACCATGCTTTGAGATTCGGTCTCAAGAGTGATCTATAAAAGCGTTTTTTGTTGAGGAGCGAGGTTCAAGAGCTGGTGCTCCGATGGGGAGTGCATCCATGGAGGGCGATGATCGCGACGACGAGGTTGATTCCTTGATGGCTCGCGGCACTAAGAAGGGCAAGGACCTCATCGTCTCCTCTACTCCGCCGGCCGGAGACTCGCCTGACGGTGGTACTGACTCCCCGTCTCTCCCTCGCTCCCGTTTGTCCACCCGCAACGCCTCGTCCAAATACGATTTCGTAAAGGTAAAACCCTTGAAATTTGGGAAGAGAAGGTTTGGAAATGGTGATTTTTTATTGGAATTTTTGTTGATTTTGATTAGGTGAAAGTGTGGCTCGGTGATAATGCGGATCATTACTATGTGCTTTCGAGATTTCTTCTCAGCAGGATGTTGACTGTTACCAAGGTGACTGTTTGCTCCTCTCTGCTGTCATTTTTGGATCTTGACCACTCTTGAAAACTTTTGAGTTAGTTTGATTGTTATAGCGATGTCTTTTGGCGTTTTTTGAGAAATTAGGTCTTTTATGGACTAAATCTGGGATTGTTTTGATAGGTTTTTGAACTGGATGATATCATTTGAGTGACTTTTCCTTTTATTGTAGTTTGGATTTGGATGGTTCGATACTAGATATTTTTTATGTTATGTAATGAAATGTTGCAGATTTTGTTTATGTTGTGATTTAAAGAAATTTATTTAACCTGTGCATGATCTCAGAAAGTAATATTAGAAACTCCACTTGTTTATTAGACAGTGTTTAGTGTCTTATGCTGGTATAAGTCCATTTTGCACAAAAGAGAAAGCAATGTTCTCATTCCCTAAATTTGGGGTTGTCCATGTTCCTGTCATAATTTTGTGTGTATTGTGTGGCTACATCTGAAAGTTTCGTTGAAATGGTGGACTGGTATGTCTTTAGAGCTCAAGAACACTATTTTGGTTAAATCGTAATCTTTAGTTGATCTAGTTTGTTCTTTGAAGGTTATGAATTAACTTTTTACAGTGTGATCAGTTGAATCTAGGAATATTTTGATTTTTTTCATGGCCTTGTTTACTAGGTATTAATATTCTTACAAGAAGTTTTTCTTTGTGATCATGCTCAATGTAGAGATTCTAAAAGTTCTTCATTTTTTACTTCAATAAATTTTGACATTATTGGTTTTTGTAAGAGAACATATAGAAAATTCTGATTATGGAAGTTAATCATTGTACTGGCTTTTGGTTTCAGATCCCGAATCATGTTGCAGTTAAGATTGCTCTTGAACTCAAAAAGCTGCTTGTAGACAACAGCCTTCTTGATGTGTATGTTGTTCTCTCTATTCTCTATGTTGTTTGTTAATAACTTAGAAAAGTTTAGAAATGGAGTTAACATATTGATCTCCTGTATCTTTTGTGTTTCTGGAGAGACATTTCATGAGGTTCTTAATTGGTATTTTAGGAAGGAAGCATTGGCTCCTGTGTATCTGATTTGATGCTTAGAGCAAAACATGCTCCTAGAAGGAAATACTTAATTCAACAACAAATTTAGATTTTTTTATTTTTTTAATTAAAAGCATAAAATGGTCTGTACTATTTTGTGAAATTATTTGTTTTCTTACCTTTTACAATGCTATAATATTTTGCAGTTCACAGTCAGATTTAGAAGCAAATTTATTCAAGGTAATGTTCTGTTCTGTTTACTATTTCATATATTTAAGTTGTTGATCTTCAATAAACAGATAGGGATGTCAATCTTTAGCTATGCATCTTACGTTCTTCCCTTTATTTATTATAATAATAATAATAACAATAATAATAATAATAATTTATTATTTTATTTTATTTTATTTATTTATTTATTTATTTTATTTTATTATATTATTTTTTGCACTTCCCTTTTTTTATTTTTATTTTTTTGTGTTGATAGAGAAGTGTGAATACAAGAAGCAGAACTTATCTTGCATTCTTTGATGCCTTTTTTACATAAAAAACTAGCTTGATTCTTCTATTATTGTTACATGATTGTTGTTGCATCCGTTTTGTAGTGCTGCTGTTTGGCCAATCATATGGATTTGTATATGGATTCATTTTCTACTGCAATAGCCTTGAGTGTATAAAGGTGTTGCTCTTCTTTCTCTTTCATCAGTATATTACCTTCAATGCCCATTTGGACGCACAAGGACAAAGTACAAGAGGAATACTTGAGAATAATATAATCAATTGATATTGTGGTCATGTATTCTATGGATTGACCCGATAAACTGTGGGAGGTGGAAACATTTTACTATGTTTAGGGTGTTCTGGGCGTGGTAAAACACTGGTTGGCAGATTTCAAATGGATGAGTGATGGCCATGGTGGTGGTGGAATCATAGAGGTGTATAGAGATGGGGATTTATATGTGGGATTGTTTGAGAGCTTTTCGGTTGGGAATGTGGGTTGAGTCTAAAATCCCAGTAAAGAAGGGAGGCAGGAGGATGTTTCTCTCTTGCTTAACTGTTGGTGCAACAAAAAGAAGAGTTCTTATATTTTATCCTATGCTATGACCTCTCTTTCCTTCCTTTGAAATACCTAGAAGCAAACTATATGGAGACATTTCTGTACTTTGTGGACTTTCTATGGATTAGAAAGTGCTTGCATGAATAGAACTAATCTGGATAACCCTCTTTATAGGTTTTTATTACTATGAATTTGGAATATATTCTTTTTCTTCATTAAATTTCCTTAAGGTTATTTCCAGAATTAGAACACTGAGAATTCTTTCAATGCCATTAAATTCCTCTTGTAAATGTATGTCTGTCTGTCTGTTAAGTAGTTACGTGTTGAAAAGTAGTTATTTATTTAAAGCTTGAAAGACAAAGCTGATTGACCATCTTGCCTTGCTTGAATTAAATAATAGTAATTGTGAACTGTAAGAGCACCAGAATTTGATAAATATTATATAATGGACGTGCTCCATATTCATTGGCATTTATCATTTCCTTTACAGCTTATGGATCGCCGTGGCTTTGGTGAGGAATATATTAATCGCTACAAGATGATGACCAGGTAAGTAACAATTTGTATTAAACCATATCAAAATGCTGTACCATCGTGGTGGGAACTTTGTTTGATAAAATATTAAGCAAGACATATTTATCATCTTTTGAGACATTTTCCTCCATGTTAAGTAATTTCAAGTCTGTTTCATTTTTTATTAAAGTGAAGATTGTATCTTTTCCTTACATTTCTGTTTGATTAAAGAAAACATTAATTATGTGTAAAATAGCAATAATAGGAATTCTTCTTGGTTTTTTTACTTTAGATTCCATCACCAGAGAGTGCCATTAGTCATTCTTGTATGTGGTACTGCCTGTGCTGGGAAATCCACAATCGCCACACTGCTTGCTCAACGGTTAAATCTGCCCAATGTTTTACAGGTAGACCCTTCTAAATGGTATCTTCTACATTGATGAAATGCTGTTGTTATATTGGACTAATTTTTCTCTTCTATGACAGACTGACATGGTGTATGAATTACTACGCACATCGACAGAGTAAGTGATCCTGTAATTTCTTCTTGAATTCTCATCCTACTAGGCTTTCTGTTTTCTTAGAAGAAATGATTTTCAACCTAATGCGTTAGATAGTATTTTGATCCACTATTTATCTTGAATGATTGTGAAATTGTACATAAAGAAACCAAGGGAAAAGAAGTAATTTTTAATGTTATCATGCTCTGGATGAAATGCTTGCCATCTCCATCTTGTATTTGAGAATGAGCCATCATTGTGCCCTTCTCTTTCAAATATCTTTATAATAATATTAGAATATTGAGTGCGATGTTTTCATCTTTTCCTGTTTTAACATTCGTAACCTTGTCTCAAGTGATAAAAGAATATCTTTCATGTTTAGAAAGATTCCAATTTCTGTAAGTTGAAAGAAATAAGACCGTTTGGAAACCCAATTCCTTTTATCTCTTATGGATATGTCCATTTGGTTAAGCTTTAAATAAATATGTTATTATCTGAGGATGTGTTAACTATTCAAGATTTGTGCAGTGCCCCATTAGCATCTACACCAGTATGGGCTCGGGAGTTTAACTCCTCTGAAGAACTCATTACTGAATTCTGCAGGGAATGCCGAATTGTACGTAAAGGTAATTCAGCTTATCATCTCTGCTGCAGATATCAAATCATAGCACCATGTTGATATGATAGTTTTTTATTTGTTCGATGTCTCATCTTACTTGAAAAATAGTTGGTTTTACTTTGGCTAAAAGAATAGCCAAGGTTTTCACATGCCTTTCCTTGATCAATTTTGCTTTCTGTAAATTATTGGTTTATCAGCTTTCATCTATTCTCCATTAGGTTTGGCTGGTGATCTGAAGAAAGCTATGAAAGATGGGAAACCGATAATAATTGAGGTCTGGTAATCTGTTTATTTTATGTGATTTTGAACTGGGTCATATTTATGATCTTTTTATTTTGTTCAAAATAATCCACATTTTGCAGCATCATGAATTTTTCTTTTTTCATATGGTTGACAAATGATGGAAAGAAGAAAAATAAATCATTATATTGCTTGGTCCCTCTACTAGCTAGTTCATAAGATGCCACTTTTGACAGTAGGGTAGTTATTTCAAATCCTATGCTTTGTATCACTGAAAAGAAAATCAAAACAGTGTATCCTTTACCTTAGGTAGAAGTCCTGCTTGAGAACAGTTCAGAGACCTTGGTTTTCGTTGTTATAGTAGCCAGCAACAGGTGGAAATCTTATCTCTAGCCCTGAGGTCCATGTGTGCCTCCTAAATCTCCATTTGTGGTTTAGGAGCATTCCTCCTATATCACTGCTGATCCCTTAAAAGTGTAACTCTTGGAGATTATTTTATGGTTTGTTCTTTGATGTAAGGGTAGGTACTGATTTGGCAAATAAAAGCTCTGGATTCTTAAATCTTTAGTTTAAACAATATCTTAGATATCTTATCCAGATGTTAATGTCACCTTATGTTACAATTGTAGGGTGGAGTATGATATGTTACTGTATTATCATTAATGAATCCTTCGTGTGTCTAGCATAAATGTGACTTGCTTTTGAGCTTTATTTTCGGTATTCTTGTATAGGGAATACACCTGGATCCAAGTATCTATCTAATGGATGATGGGAATAGAGAGTCAGGAGATCTCACATAAAAAGGGAGGGGCTGGGACTGCAGAAGATCCATCTATAAGTGTCTCAGGTCTAGAAAATGTTTCCACAAATGAAGATCATGTAGAGAATAAGCAGTCATGTTTCTATAGTGGAGGAGCAACGTGCTCACAAAGCCCTAGAAGATGCTGGTCTCCAAGAAACTCTGGCTTTGAAAGAAAGTGCTCACGAGCTTCAAGGTCATCCTCTTAAGTTTCTTATGGCTTCCTGTTTATCACTAACATTTTCCTCTTTCCTCTTTTTGTTTTGGAGCTAGTGGGGTTTTTTTTTCTTTCTTTGGCCTTTTCGTCATTTGAGATTGTCATATTGTTTATTCCTCTTGCACTTCCAATATTTGATCCTGGTTATTATGTTTCTTTAAGGCCTTTGAACAACAGATATCTGATTGTATCAAGTCTGATTGCCTCTTCTAAAATTTCCTTTTTTCCCGACTGGCAGGGGAAATTTTCAAAGGACTCGGGATTTACAAGGTAGTGATTTGGGAAAGAAAGAAGGGTCTGTTGCAGAACTACTTCCTGGGGAAGGTGACAAAGATTCTGATCTGCAAGCAAGCAATATTCCAAAGATAGAAAAGTCTGCTTCAGAGCCAATAATTGTCCCTATAGTTCTTAAGATGGCAGAATTTGATCACAAGGTGTGATGTCTCTTTCTTCCTTACCAATAGGGGTAATTAATATTTTATTTGGGGGTTCCTTTTTGCATGGCAAGACCTTATCTGAGAGGACCTGTTACGTAGATTGTGGAACAATGCCAACTTATTAGGTCAATAAGATTGAGTTCACTTCCTATTAAATATTTTTCTTGTGTTTCATGTGAGGCTCTTGAACAGTATCTTACAGATACTTGATTATGAATTAAAAACCATTGTTGAAGGTTTTATTTTGGAGCAGAATAGTATTATCTTTAAAGTTGATCCAATTAGGAAATTATTTGTTATATTTCTGTTAAGAAGTTGTTTGACCTAGTGGTTTGTTTGATGCAGGCATTACTTGAAGAGTGGATATCTACACGAACATTTGGTGATAAATGCATTCTGCAGGTAGAGAATAGCTTGGTCATAACAATTATTACCTTATTTTGAACAAAAGACTCATTTAGAATTTCAAATCCAGAAGTTATTGCTGCACTAATTTCAGTATTTGTCCATGCTAACTTGGGAAGCAACGCATATAAGGTGTACCACCTTAGAGTGTATTCATGCAAAACTCAGGTATTTTCATGTGCTCTGGGTGCCACATGACAAAAAAAGAAAATAGTGGCAATACCTCAGGCTAAGTAGTTGGATATTAGCAGTTAGCTGATGACTCCATGGATGAGAAAATTATGGAAATCACTTTGTCCTTTCCTCATTTGGGAGGAGTTTTTTATATTTTGACGCATGTGTCAATTTGTGCTCTCCTTGTTGAGGGGGCTACATCTGGCAGTTGCTTAGAAGGTGCTATGTTTATAAATATTCCAGAATCATCAGTCATCTGGTCCCTTTTCATCTTTTGTCTGCTTTGTTTCTCTTTTTCCCCAGCTTGTTATTTGTTATCATATTTTTTGCCATATGCTTGATTAATAATCAATCCACGTCAAATTCCTTATGATTTTCATATGCTTCATGTGCTATTTGATACCACATTTATGAGATTAATTTTTAGGTACTTATGTAACGAAAACAAGTCAATTATTTACTTACCTAGGCATAATGTGCTAATTTTCCTATCATTTTTTGCAGGATCGAGAAAAGCTCACAAGCAATCTTAAAACAATTCAGGACTATCTTTGCTCCTTCGAAGCACAGGTAAGTTTATCTTGGAGCTCTGTCTTGGTTGTTGTGTTAATTTACTTTCCTTGTCTTGTTTCAGTATCTACAAAGTTTATATGTATGATTGAAGTGTATTTCAGTGTGTCCGTAAATAACTGAGGTCAAAAAGAACATTAAAATTTAAATCAGCTTATGGAGTTCATTGAATTTGACATCTGATCATATGTAGGGCCTGACGGTGGTCAATATTTCTGCAACAACATTCACGCAGACACTAGATTCACTCCACAACTATCTTCTTCAGGTATGTTATCTCTTGGCCAGAGTAAAGATGAGCTCATTTATCAACAGTTAATCAGATTATTGACCTCTGTAATCACTTGTTATACACTTCATTTGTAGTTGCACCATAGATGGAATTTGAATAATTAAATCTGAAATATATATTTCGATCTATGACAACTTTTGGTCATTGAGGCAGAAATAAATATTATTGGCTTTTGAGATTAGAAAATTATGTAAACCTTATTTCTCTATGTCAATTAAAAATTTTAGTAGAGTGACGAAGATTTGAACAAGTGCATTGGAGTGGGTTTCATTTGATTGAACAAATATGTCCACCATTCAATGCTTAATAATTTTCGGTGGACTAATTTAGATGGGATTTATGGCCTTGCCTGAGCAGGATAGATAAGATCCCTGCACGTCTATGTGCTCATGGTCTCCGAGCGCAATTACTGTGGGATTTTTTTATGCATTCAAATGAGCCATGGATATGCTTATTTCCTATAACATGGTTTATACTAATTTACAGTATGTCATTTTACCGAACATTTGATTTCAACTGAACAAATGAAAGTTATTATTAACTCAAAAACTCAAAACCAAGAGGAAGATCATCCATGCAGTCCTCTAAACAATACAAACCTTTCATGTTCTCTCTGCATATTTTTCTGTTTGCAGTGTATCGAACAGGGTGTTTCTGCTGCTTCCTCCAAAAACCGCAAACAAAAGGAAGAGGAATAGTCCAACTCAGGTCTGATATCCGTAGTCATCGCAGGTATAAAAAATTACTTCAATATAGTTTCGTATCATTTAATGTTCTCCATACTAAATTTCATGCTTTAAAATTTCCCAGTTCCCTCCCCCGGGCGAGAAACTGCACCACTCTCGCATCATGTAAAGGCTTATTTGCAGCTATACAATCGTAGGTGTGACGAGGAAGTGCATATATAGCATCAAAGAATAGTTCGCAGTTATAGACCTGCAGCAAAGCTATAAATGGATAAATAACAAAAAATATATAGTCTTTTGTATTCATGAGTCTGAATCTAAGCATCCATTTTTGTGTTGTGTTGTGTTGTGTTGAGATTTGATACAAACTAGATGTATATCATTCCCCCATCAGTACAATCATAAACATTTGATCTCTGTTGCTGCTAATATTCCTCTGCACTTATTTATTTATTTAAATATATTTATTAAAAAAACAGGAGTTAACAAGGCTCATGATCGATGAAACATCTTTGCCCCTCCACCTGTACACCCAACCACGTAAAGAGAGATTATATATAATAACCTACGAATATAAGTTCGGTTTCTCCATCTCATACATATATACATATTTGATATGAAGTTATCTCTTATTCTCTTCTTCTCTACCATCACAGTCTGACATGTTATAAAATAACATGAGGGACACATGTCAGATTATAATAGGGAATCACAATATGACATGTTACAAAATAATATGATATGAGGGACACATGTCAGACTATCATAGAGAAAGACCAATGAATAACCGAGTTTTGGAACCAAGCTAAATGATTTCCATTTTATATAACGCACACATATATACACACACATAATCTTAACTATTTCTAAACAAACACACACATACATACACATTTTATACAACACACATGTATACTCATAATCTTTACTTTTTCTAAACATACACACACAAACATGCATGATACACCTACGCACGTGTCTGTTGTCACGTAGTCATATATATAGTATATACACACACATACACACATGATACACCTACGCACGTGTCTGTTGTCACGTAGTCATATATATAGTATATACACACACATACACACAAACATGCATGACACACCTACGCACGTGTCTGTTGTCATGTAATCATATATATAAATACACACGCGCGCGCACACACACACACACATAACCTCCTAACCCTAATTACCTGGCCTATATTAACAAGGTCACACTCGCTCACTCTATCATCTATTTATATAATACTGAATTCAATTCCTCACATGCTCTCTCCCTCTCTATTAATTTCCCTCCCACTTTGCCTCCATTGTTTCCCTCTAGAAAGCAAAAATCAAGAAAATCAAGAAGAAAGGAAGAGATGACAATGAGGGAAGAGGTTAACAAGAACAAGAAGAAAAACAACAAGAAGAATGAAAAACAGCAAGAAAGAGTCTCAAAATCCAAAGCAGCAGCAGCAGCAGCAGCGTTCTTAACATGTCACAGCAGCAACCGGAAGCGTCTCCATCATCTCCACCCTCACCCTCAACACCAACACCATCTCCGTTGGTCAACCACCGTCTCCGACTCGGAGCCTGATACAACCACCGTCACTCGTAGCCTTCCCAGCTCTGACTTCCTCCTCATGCACATGACTTCACGTGCCAACAAGGACAACAACAATAACAACAATGCATGTTGTTCTTCTCTCGCCAGTTGCCCTGCTTTCAGCTTGGCTTCTTTGGATGACAAGCGTCCTTCCACTCCTTCTCCTGTTTGCAGCCCTCTTTCCTCTGATCTCCTCCTTCATAACATCACTTCTCCTTCTCCTCCTCCTCCTCATCATCATCATCATCCTGATGATCACCAGGTTTCTTTAATTTAGTTGTTTATATGTCTCTGTGTGTATATATATATTGAATATATATGTTGATGTGTATGATGGTTGTTATAGAGCATCTGTGTCATGGCTAATGGCTGCTGCAAGAAGTTGGTGGTAGGAGATGAAGTTTCTCCTCTTCACAAGATCATCAGAGGTGATATATCAGGTTTTTTTTTTTATATCTTTTTTCTTGTTTCTTTGATTCATTTGGTCTTAAAAGTTGGTTTTGTTTTATTGAAGAGGGTGGTGAAGGTGGTGTGGAGAAGCAAAGTTGGACACCAAAGTCCAATGGGAGTGCTGCAAGTAGGTTGTCTAGATCAGCTTGTAGGTATTTGCAGTGTGACAAGGAGATTATTATGGGAGACATTAACTGTGAGGATGGTGGGAGAGTAATGTTGCCTGTTTTGGTTGAAGAGAAAGAAGATAAGGGATGTAACAAAGGAGACCATCACCTCCCTCTACCAACTCAGTCTTCACACTTCTCTGCAGGTTAACTATTTGCTACCGTTTCTCATTATTCAATTTAACTAGTTTTTCTTTTACATGTATAAATATATATATAGCTGAAGATGAATGGATTGGATTGACATACACAGATGATGATGAGTATTACACTGGAAGCAGTAGTGGTGGTAGAGGCAGTGAAGAATATGATGTGAACTCTGAAAATGAGATCACTGTTGAGAAAGAAGAGAGACTTAGGCCGACGAGGGACAGGCCGATGAATGGAATCGTCGTTGCCACGGATATCAGGACTGAAGTTGAGGCTAAGCTCAATGCTTGGAAGGAGGCGAAAACCTACAAACTCTTGAACAGGTTAATGTTTTACCCATGCATTCAATCTTATTATTACATGATTTGTGTTTTGATCACACTAGATGAATGTTTTGAATTAAGATTGAGGAACGAAGAGGCTACGATCGCAGAATGGGAAAGGAAGGAGATGGAGAAGGCGAAGATAGAGATGAAAAGGCTGGAGATGAAGCTGGCAAAACAGCGGGAGAGAGCGATAATGCGAATGCATAGAAAGATCAGGCATACAAAGGAACACGCTGAACAAAAGATGCTCAAGGAAAGGGAGACGACAGCACGGAAGATCTCTAGTGTGAGCAAGTCATTTGACGGCATCAACACCTGGAAGATCTCATGGAGGCTCATCTGCTGTTGAATCTTCTGTCAAAATACGAGTAATTTAGATATTACAATGCAGTTGGTTTTAGATTAATTGCTACATCAAACATTTGTCAGAAATGAGAATTCAATAGAAAAAGTTGTAAGAGTAGATTGATTAGCGAGCAGGGAGATGTCCTAATCATACATGAGATATCAACAAATAAATTTGGTTGTTCGAAAAAAACAAGAGCTAGAATCAGACTCTAGTTTAATTTTTCAGTGACTGCCATCAGTTAATCCGCCTGCAACGATGCTGTCATCGATGGCTTTCGGGCCACCGCATGATCTGGAGACGGACTCGAAAAGCTTTTCGATCTCAGGTGCACAGTGTGTGAATGGTCTGCTCCAGAAGCTGTATCTTGGATTCTGCTTCAATTGTAGTAGTATAATCAGCCATCACATACACACACAGATATATAGAACATTTGGAGGATCTTTTACCTTGATTAACTCAATGAAGGTGATCAGCAATCCCCATGGATGAGGTCGATTGACGATGAGGCGTTCCAACAACACTCGAGTTATCTGCTCCTGGATAATGTCCTGCGCCCAGAAACCAGTATGTAAGCTTCGGAGTTACATGAATGGACTTATTTATCCACAAAAAAATTTAAAAGAAAGTTGTGATTGATTCTCTGAAATGCAAAACTGTTAGTAAAAGGCATATCTAATGTAAGCAGAAGCAGATATAAATAATGTGAGAGTGATAAAATGTGCCTAGATTGGATAATAATAATAATACAATTACGAGGAAGGAAAAATTAGCCACAAATGTGTGTGCCATCATCTAGGACTGACTGGTAGTTTCTCACCTGGGTAGCCTCTGCGAACAAGTAGAGAAGGACAAAGGAGAAGTAATGTGTATGGTTGTTTGGATAGCGCAATTGATTAGCGACTGCATTAAGGAAAAGATAGCGGCCCTCTGTATCCAAGCTCTTGATTAAACTTTGGAAAATATCCATGGCAGCACCGACGAGAAAGATATCCATAGGTGGGTTATGAGTCATTTGGGGTGTTGGAGTGTGCTGTTGCAAAGATTTGCTCTGTAACTGCTGGATTGCCTGCAACAAGTGAAACATTAATGATTAAATTATATGGCATGCTTGCTAAAAAAAATTAGAGGAAAAAAATAAAAACAGATTATGACATGCAGCCAAATACAAGCATGTAAAGTATAGTTGTAGCATAATTCACAAAGTCTACAAATGATGAAGTCATAAATGTTCAACCTCTGAAATGGTCATTCATGGCATGGTATACTACAAAAAAATATTTACCTCTGCCAATTACATTCAACCTTAACATTGTTGTGATAAATGTAAGCACGTGCCAGGAATAACATTTAAAAAAACAAAAAAAAAAGTCGAACAATTAAAGTGTCCAGAATATGTACAGCTCTGAAAGAACATGGTCTCACTACAAGCACCTGATTCTACACAATTAATGACAGCAAGCACGTAATGATGACTACGAACAATGATGGTTAATGGGCCATCTAAGCAAACAAATTTCAAATTTACTGGAGTACAAATGTTTGTAAAAACCTAATTTGAATTGAATGATCATAAGCCTTTCACACTATAAAATTTGCTGATACAGGAAATCTTAGCACTTGAGTGCTACTACTACAATTTCTTAACAAAGAGACTGCATCCGAAAGAGTAATCAGTGTGAAATAAAATTTACCTGCATCCCCACATACAGAACAAGAGAATTTATCAGGGGGACATTGTACCGAGTCCCTGCCATGTTTGCCTCGGCCTGAGGAAGTAATAACCTCTGCTTCAGTTCTGTCAAGAAAGTTGATCCATCTGGTCTTGTCTGAAATTTTACAATTAAAGATAGAATGATTTAGAAAAATATAACAGAAGTGAAACCTTGAAAAAATTCCAGTAAAACAACATAAAGTACAAACACTTTGTAGAATAGTAAGGCACCGCCCTTGCATAATTAATCAATCAACCAATTGAGCTCAACAGAAGCAACATTCATGATCCAGTGTGATGGATCAAGGACCTCAATAACAGGGAAAAGCTATAACATTTGTGTTCAATAATAATTAAGTCATTTAGACCTAGTTAATGGATGAATAATACCTTAAGATAGTCATCAATATCAGCCTTAATCTGCTTAGCTTTTAAAGTGCTCTCAACATCAGAAAGAATGCGTGGCGACAGGCTGATTTCAGCTAACAAATCGATCTGCAGTAATATATATATATATACCAGATCAAAAGATAGTTTCTATGCAATAAAATCAAATACAATAACAAGCTAAACCCACCTTTAAGTTGGGAGTTGAGGGATCAGGAAGCCTCATGTTCCTTGGAAAAGCACTGAGGATGACATTACGCATTTGGATACAACTAGGAGGAATCACATCACAAAAGCTGAAGTGATAATCACAGAGGAACTCAGGAAAATCATGCAGCAACACAAGTAGCACCCTCAAAGTGCCCTTGTACAAAAAATGAACCTGCAAGGAGAATATTGAAGAAAGCTAGTAACCAATCAAGGGCACTTCCGAGAGAATATGTTCTAAATTATCATAAAAGACTAACCGGCTCTCCAAGCTCAGCATTTCTCAAATATGGCTCCATGAACTTGAATAAGTCTACAAGCAAACGCTGGACAAAAGGCCAGCCCTTGGGAGAGTTGCACATCAGCAGTTTTGGCATGAAACTACGATGGCTCACCAATTCAAGCCAGGCAAAACTGAAAAGTGCATAAATAGCTTAGAGCCAAACCTCAAACAGGCATAAGAATGAGGCTGAAAACCAGATGATGCAAGACAAAATGATTTTCAGTAGTTCATGCTAATAATGCTGTAAAATGAGCTATAGTAAATCTTACATAGCAACTTTAAACAGCAGAATGCTACAAGAGAAAGTGTAACAATGCAAAAGTAAAAACATAGGTAAAATATGTTCTTCACTTGAACAAAATTAATCATCCTATATACTAAGACCAGGCTGAAAGCAATCAGTATACATGGTGCTAACAATAATATCAACAAGTGTACAAGAATTGGTTAGTTTGTGTATAAGATCATTTAGTGTAACCCTTGCAATGACATGGCTGGAAAAATATGATTTTGGTTTAAACAATGTAGGCTAAAAACTTCGCAATTGCCAGTCCACATGATTGAACATATATAGTGAAGAAGAGTAACAAGGCCCAAGGGGTAAAAGGCTTGACATCAAGGTAAATAGAACTTCTAAGGAGCATCTACATGGGGAAAAAGCACAAGTAGGCCCATGTCAGGAAGACATCAGATTTAAATAAAATGGCCCTTGTTCATTATCAGAAGAGGCAATTGGCAATATCTGCACAAGGCTAACTTCAATCTAGTGCAAACCAACTAAAACAGATTGCTAAAATGAAGGAGAAACATCACAGTAAATCTATTCATCTCTGGAGAAATAAGGAAAATGATGACTCAAACATAATTAACAAATCTAATTTTAAGAATTATTGCTAGATAGGAGAATGTGCTAACCTCCAACCAGGAACTTTTAAAGGTTGCAATGCATGAAATGTGTTCGCAAAAGAGGTCAACACCTGAAAAGAAAGAATTCATTAGGATTACCAAAGAAGCCAAAAGGCTGCCGATTGATCTTTTGAAAACACTTAAACCTGGAAGTTGGCACCATCAAGGACCGAATCTGGAGAAGCCAGGTCCAAAAGCCAGTTAATAAACAACCTGAAATATGGCCTCGGGTTGAAAAATGACTTCTTTTCTTCTGCATCCCTTTGAATCACTCTAACAGTCACCGATAGAACCTGACCATGAAAAAACTAATGAACAAAATAGCAATGGCATACAATGCTCGTGAAAGGAAAAATGAATGGAAACCAAATCCCACCTTAGAAAGAAGAGCAATTTTACTTGGCCCATGATCCATTGAACCAAACTAAGGACGAAAACACCAAAAGAAAAAATTAATAACAGAGGCAATAAATCGCCATACGATGCAACTTGTTACAGGGAAGCAGCAGTCTGTGACTTGACAATCTTACCTTCAAAATTGCAACTACCAGCATTGCATATGCATCAATTGCAGTAAATGTGAGAAGCAAGGGTTGTTGGGCAGATTGAAGCGACAAGGAGCCTGTGGTAATGGCCTGCTCAGTAGCTAGGCAATGTGCAACAGAGATCTCCTGAAACAAATTATAAAGTTAGCACAAGGAAAAATTTTCAGTATTCTAAAACTTAAAGAAAGAAATTCCGTCACCGTGAGAACACGGAAAAAACTGTCTGTGATGTCATCTCCCTTGAGCAAACCTAAGTTGCTGCAGCTGTGAGATGTAATGGGAGCACACTGAATCATTTGTGGCTGGTAGACTTGAAATTTTGCCCCATTCAGCGAAAAGCTGTGAAATCTTTTTTTTTAAAAAAAAAAAAATCAAGACGCATAAACCAGTACGCATAAGCAATAACTAAAATTTGAAAGATTGCTAACACACATAAATAAATTACACGTTGAACCTATTGCCTGTCATTCTTTACAAACTGTAGTTTACTACATACTGATAGAATAGTAAAAGATGCATCTGTTGGGGCAAACTAAACATTTATTTACATCCCAATTATAACCTCAGAAGCAAAAGTCGGTACCCTTGAGGGTATCATTGTGCTTTGTTTGAGAAATGTATAAGCATACAGCAAAAGAAATAAAGAAAAAAAAAATCCAAACACTGGATGATAGACATGAAATTTCAAGGATATTACACGAGCAGGAAAAAGAGACCGAAAATAAATCATACTTGGTATGGCTCAAGACAAACACTTAATTTTTTTTTTGCTTTCTAGAAGCTATGCTCAAATAGATACTTATGCAAGAAATGTTGCGAAAGGAAAATAGTATTATACTGGCAGCAATAACCAAGTGTAGCCCCAAAAAACAATACCACATCAAAAAACAATGAGGTTGAAAAAAAATTGGCCTGACAGTCATTAACAAGATCTCTTGTAAGGTATATATTACAAAAATAAAAAGCTTAAAACAACCAGGTCAGCTTCACCCATAATACAGCAATAAAAATAAAAATAAAAATAAATTTTTAGTCTTAAATAACGAGATCATGTCGGTGCATAAGTTGGATCAACAAATATGCCATGATGTCTAGTTCATTCCCATGCAATAATAAAACTATAACCCATCAGGATTCTCACATCCCTATTTGCACAGATAGGACCAAAAGTTTGTGTGATTTCAGTGAGATCACAAAAAATTAATTAAATAAGTGAATTTATCATCCCCCCAGGACGAGAGAGAGAGAGAGAGAGAGAGAGAGAGAGAGAGATCAAACAAAAGAAAGCTACCGGAAAAGGTGTTACAAGATCTTTACAGATACTTAAGTGCAACCCAAAGTATGAGGCTCAATAAAGAAGGATATGAGAATTAGTATATCATGAAACTGTGGTGACTTTCTAATCAATTTTTAATTTATTATTCACAGATGAAGAATTTCCTACAAATGAGTAAAAGACAGGATTAGGTAGTATATTAATAGAATTAGGGTTATCCATGTTTCTGATTAGGCTTCAGAGATGGGTAAATTAGCCAATAAAAACACCCAGAATTAGTGCATAGTGCATCATAATTAGGATACCATGAGACCGTGGTGAAGTCGTATCAATTTCAGTTCACTATTCACAAATGCAAAGTTCCCCATGCACAAGTAAAGACAATCAAGAAGCATCTAAATAAAATTATGGCAGTCCATATTTTCTATCATGTTCATGTAATGGACAAGTTAATTAAAAATAAACCAAAAAAGGACAGTATATTGGTGAAACAGGAACAGAAGGACGTAATATATGCAGAAACCTGATCACGGAAACCAGCTGGATCCCCTACTGTTGTCTCAGTAACACTAGACTCCTCTGTGGTGGTTGAGACGCGACCAGAAGGAACCTATTTTATAGAAGAACTCATTTAATCGACAAGAAAGACATATAGATGGGCTGAAGAGTAAATTTCTCATATTGATGTAATGAATTGACCTTTCTCTCCTTGGACTGCTTAGCCTTCTCTTCTTTGGTGACAGTAAAGTCAGACAGGGGAGTCAGATTGCCAGTGTTATTCCTGCAAATCTCTACCAACTGTTGCAATGATTCTGGAGATCCGGGCCTCATTGCTAGCTGAAGATTCCAATGAAGAATTTACATGAGAACAAGAATGGTTATCAGAAAATTTTCATAACAAAATGATATGCATGCCTTCGCCAATGCATCAATTAGATTGTGTAATTCTGACATGCTAACTCCAGATTCCTGAACAACCAATTCTTCAACAAGAGAAATGGAGAACTCCAAAGCAGCTTCTGAAAAATGATATTCACAAAAGTTAATTAAACGACAGTAAACTCTGAATGGCAGTTCAAGTGCAATGAAGCTACAAGCCAACTAATATAATGCCTAGAACATACTATTTCTTCCTCCATCAATAAGCTTAGCAAGATGTACATTGTACTCCGCAAGATTTAGCAAATCAGAACGAATAAGAGAAATTGTTATCTCTGTATTGAACTTCCGCTCCTCATCTGAGTAAATCACCTACACAGCAGAAAGAAAAATAGCTATTTCACACATCACTCACCCTGCTGATATCTGACCTGAATTAATATCATGTACAATAAAAAACCATGACTAAGCAGTTTTCCTGAAATAGATTAAGAGAAAATTGGCAAGCCCCAAACATTTTGATCAGTTGCTTGCTTAAAAGGCAGGTATTCTCAGTGAACAAAGATGATGTCGGCCAAAAATTAAGGAAACCCATATATAATGTCAAGCCACAAAAAGGCAACAGGATGCAGTTAACAACATTGTCCTGACTTTAAATAAAGCCCGTTACTAAGCACAAGGACTGATGACAGGATTTATTCAACTAACACTATTTTAGAAGAAATGGCACACTTCATGGCTAGCTATTCATGGATCTCGCAAACCTAACACTGAGCTACTCAAATTTTTTAGATATATTAAAAAAATCATTTTATTAGATAACCCCTGATTCAAAAGCCAATTATTTGCTACCTAACTATAAATTGGTTGGAAATAGAAAAACAATTTTATGCCAACTTAAACACAAGAGAATGCAATAACCGCGTGATGGCCGGATACTATTTTAAATTTCTCACAGACATGCACACAAGTAGTAATACCCATTTTGAAGAGGATCTGCAAATAGTACATATATTAATACTTAATAGTGGATCAGCGAGCAGTACATCTTACCAACTCCAAGATTGCTAGAAACCAGTCTTGCAGATGCACATTTTAATTAAATAACAAATAAATTATTTAAAACAAAAATGAGATACAGGCATTTGCAAAAATCAGGAACAACAATTAAAATCAGTTGTGCATACCCAGCTAGTCAATTCCTTGACAACAAGCTTGCAGACATCCCGTATGGCAGATAAAATAGCAACATGCGAATTGATGTGATGAGCATTGGAGGCATTCTCATATAAACTCTTAAAAACCTGTTCCATTGTTAAAATTTAAATTATGTACACAGTGAACAAAAGGATAGCATATATTTTTTTCTCTGTTGAATATAGGAGAAGGAAATATACCTTCTGAGCCACAGCTAAAGCAGCTTCATCTCGGCTCACACATCGACGTATGATATCAGGCACCTCAGCAACCACACCCTAAACACAAATACAATCATTGAAGTTGAATCTAAAAAATAAAAATAATAATTAATTAATAATAAAACAGTCTAAGCTTATTTGTAGCTGAACTGCCACTAAAAAAACCCCAGAAAATACTTGCATGCTTCTGAAATTTCCCCAGTTGCCATTCTTAGAATATCCTTATGTTCGTTCAGTTAAAACTATCCAACAGATATGTTGTTAGTTTGACTATTATGCCTATATGTTTTTGTAACTATATGTATCTTCTGATGGAATAAATTTATAGTGACATCAATAAGAATTCTATTTTTCCACAACCTTGATAGAAGAATGTACAGAAATAAACAATAATAAAATAAAAAAGTAGCAGACTAGATGAATTAAAAGCCGCTGACCTGAATTTCAGCATCTCTGGCTTCTTTAGCAATCAAACTTTCCAACTAAACAGAAACAAAATATAATTGAAATAAATGAAATCAGAATCATCCACAAGAGAAATAAGAGTTAAGATTATTGATTAAAATAAAATATATTACAGATAATGAATAAAGATTACAGAAATCTCCGAAGACTATACCTTTTCTGCCACTAGCTGGTACTTTTCTAATGCCTCCCTGGCAGTTAATAGTGATTCAGATACCGCTGTTCCCAACCGTTCCACATTAGTGACAGGTGATGGAAGCACAACAGCTCCAATTTCCTATAACCAGATGAAAAGAACATGAATCTGCATGCTGATCTAAAGTAATAATTAATCCAAAAAATGGCAAACATAAATGAATCCTGACTTTTGACACATTTGATGCTTCCAGGTGCAATTCTGAAGCAGTAGCAGCAACAGAAAATGAGGACATGATAGAACTGACTTCAGCACCATGCTGGACCATAGCATCACTAGTCCCAACTTGGTTTGAAGGGACACTGCATGGAATATACCATATGGATGGTTATCAGAAGTTCACACACACACATCCCAATTCATAGATTCATACAGAGAAGAGAAAAGGAAAGACCTCAGAAGATGCACTGAACTACGATCTGATTCCTCTGGAAGTGTATCCAATTGCTGACCCATTGTACTGAATCCAGGTGCTACTTGTGCAGATGAGTACAGGTTGTTCGCCTGACCCGCATTTGAACCATAAACACGAGGCAGTGAAGAACCGGCTGAGTCACCAGCAATACCAGGCAGACCGGCACGCATAACATTCGTACTCTGGCTAGATTGATTCTGCCATGTTCTGACAAAATCCTGGCAACAAGAAAGGTTAGATGTATCAATACTAAACAGAAGTTATTCAGCCTGAAAATCATAAGTTTGCAGAACACCCCCACATACCTTGTAGACTTGCATTTGCGCAACAGAGAGATGACCAGGTTTAGGGCGAAGTGCTTCCGGAATTCGAGCAAAAGGACCTTGAGCATATGTACCAGCATCATAGTACGCAGAGCCAGTAGCTTCCCTGTGTTTCCTTAGAGACGCAAAGGCAGGTGCTATCTCCCCATCAATCAGCTCCACAGCCTATAAAAAATAAACATAAGAATTAACTATCAGTGTTAGTTCTTCACATGAGATTGTTCACTTCATGATGACAAAGCTATGAAAATCAGATCCAATCACCATTCAAGTCATTGTTTTCTCATTCATAAAAAAAATATCGGTAATCAATCTTGGGCTTACTACGCATGTAATACAGTATATGTGAACCCCTTAAATGGTTATAAAAGATTTAGACCTTTAAAAATACTACTATAACCTCACAGACATATTAAATCAGTTTATGTTAATTAACAGCCAAACAAAAAGTTTTCCAGCAAGAGGCACATCTTCAGGCAGGTCTAATTCAATTAACCAAGAACTAAAACCAACATACAGTGCTCAAAAACAGACGACTACATGCTTCACTGCTCTCACACTAGAACTAATTTCAGATGCAGCACATTCTTGATTCACTGTCCGCTAGATCAACAGATATCATGATGTGGCTAGTGAAGATGCAATATGGACAATCTTTCGCTTGATTGTCTGTTCCATCATCAGTTCTTTATGATAATTACCGCACAAGTAAAGAAAAGCAGGACTAGCTTTGACCAACAATACTGCAAATTTCAATTTCAAAATTCTAGAAATTACAGCATTCTGAAGAGCAAATCCACAACATAATAAGCCTATTGTTATGTCAAGATACCAATAAAAATAGTCAATTAGTCATATTGCCGAAACTAAATAAACAAGTGTTCATCAAACAAAACAATGGAAGAAAGAATTGGAAAGGATAAAAATAAAAATAATTGAAAAGGATAAAACCTATATGCCACTGGAAAACCAAGAAGCAGCAAATCCACAAATTGGTGTTTTTTTTAACATATCAAATCAAAAACACCTTTCAACTTCAAGTGATTATCAACTTAAAGAAAATAAAGAATATTAATGAAGTCTTTGAAATAGATATGGAGTAGTTTTCTGAAAAATACAATTTCCATAAACAGAGGAAAAGTAAGTATTTCAAGTGAGAAACTGATTATAAAGTGAAAAGGTACCAATAATAAATAAATGACAAGGTAATAAGATGCATCATCTATAGACCCACAAAAATTAAGGATTCAAAAGGAGAACCATAAGTTACCTTCGCAGTAGCAACATTCTCAATAACTGCACAACCAAGGTCAAGATTATCTGTTGTAATATTCTGCACGATCTGATCAATATCAGTAACAACATTCAAGGCCTGCAGTACAACGCGGAGGTGACTTGAAAGTGAAACACGAAGAGGTTCCTGTTAACACCAAAAGAAGAAGATTAATCTAACAAAAAAATTAGTAAATAGATAAATAAAAATTTATAGGGCAGGAATCAAAAAATATATTAGAGTGCACACAGAAGAAACTGGCAAAAGAAACCTATCACCTTGTCTGGTTATCCAAAAGCAAAAAATCTTAAACCTAGAATCACATGCACAAGATACATAATAGTAGTCCGAATATTTGAAGCAAATAATAAATTATTGAAGTATCATTTTGAGTGTCAATTACATCTAAACAAATCTCGACATCCGTATGCTCCATATGACCCATCTTCCTTTTATTAGCAGGGTGGCATAAGGTAAAGCCACTGAAGCAATTGCTTTAGGTGTCTAAATTTTAGAGGCCTCATTATTAATTTCAAAGTCTTAGAATTTTTTACAACCTCATAATCATAATTATGACAACAAAGACATCAATAAGCCGCCACACTCAACTATATAGGATCAGCTATATGAATCCTTCTCTTCCACCTTACTTTATCAATGACCCAAAGACTAAAAAATAAACTTAGGTCTGCTATATTTTCTGCTAAACAATTTTTAGGTCTACATTTCCCTATTCTACAACCTTTCACCCAGAGAGCTTCCATTTTTCTTATAGGAACATCTACATATTGTTTAAGGACATGCCCATACCATCTTGATCAATTCTCTCTAAACTTGTCAGTAATAAGTCACTCCCAAACTATTTTGAATAAAATTATTCTTTAATTGATCATTTCCTATTAACACCTGACATCCATCTCAACATTCTTATTTCAGCCACATCAACCCTTTGAATATGTTATTTCTTAAATTCCCCAACGTTCTGACCCATACAACATAGCTGACCTAACAACGGTTCTAGAGAACTTAACTTTCAATCAAAGAGGTATTCTGCGATCATATAAAACTCCAAAACACCCTTTATTTTACCCGTCCTGGCTTAATCTTGTTTGTGAAATCTTCTATAAGTTCCACATTCTCTTGAATTATAAAGCCTAGATACCAAAAACTTATACTTTTACCAATCTCATTACCATCCATCCTAGCTCCTATCTCATTTCTACTTGCCTTATTATTAAAACTACATTTTAAGTATTATGTTTCTACCCTACTTAACTTGAAACCCTTAGCTTCTAAAATTTTTCTCCACATCTCCAGGTTCAAATTGGCACCTTCTCTACTTTCATCAACTAAAACGACATCAGAGGCAAAAAAAAAACATACACTAAGAGATCAGATCTTGAAAATGCTTTTCAGTTCATCTATAACTAAAGCAAACAAGTAAGGGTTCAATGCTGAACTTTGGTGTTGACTTAATCTAATTGGGAACTCTCTAAACTCTACCCCCTACAATACTAATGCTAGTGATAAAACTATCATACTTATCTTTAATAAAAAAATGTACTTAAAAGGCAAAGAGTAACCTTCTTCCTCTATAGAACCCACCAAAAAACCTCCCTAGATATCCTATCATTTGTTTTCTCTGGATTAATAAAGATCATATGCAAATTTTTCTTCCTATCCCTATACTTCTCCATCTATTATCTTAAAATATAAATTGGTTTTATAATTGACTTTCCTCGCATAAAACTAAATTGATATAAAAGGCACTAGTTTCACATCTCAACCTTTACTTATTTCCTTTCTCCCAAAACTTCATAGTGTGACTCATAAGTTTAATTCCACAATAATTATTGCAACATCGGATATCACCTTTACTCTTATAAATGGGTACCAAAAGACTCTTATTTCATTCACCTAGAATTTCCTGAAGTTTTTGTATCCTATTAAATAATCTAGTCAACCATGATATCTCCTTACCTCCTAAGGAGTTGCAAAGTTCTAGTGGATACCAACCTTAGTATTATTAACCTTCAAACGCTATATTACTCTCATGATCCCAATTAAACAACTTATAAAAGCATCCTCTCCATCTTTCCTTAATCTCATCATCCTTTTCCAGCACTCAATTTTCTTCATCTTTTGCACACCAAACACTCCCTAAACCCCTCTTTTCTTTTCACTAGCCTTAGCTAACCTATAGATATCTATTTCTCCTTTTTTGAACCTAATCTAGCATACAACGTATCATAAGCCTTATAGTTAGCCTCATTCACGCTTTTGGCTTCCTTATTGGCTAATTTATACAACTTAAATTTTTCCTCACTGGCACACCTATTCTTTTGTCGCGTCTTAAAACAATTCCTCTTAGCCTTAATTACCTGATAAACATCTTCACACCACCACACTCTCAATTATTGCCACCTACATGGGCTAATCTATCTTCAAGCACCCCAGGTACTTCTGTGGCTACCTTTCCAATGCAATCACAGATCGAATTTCCATATACGATTTAAATCAGATTTTAAGTTCCACAGTGTGATCTCTTGAGCTTCCTTTCGAGACTCTAATACCTTATCACCTTTGAAGTTCCACCATTAATTCTAGGGAAGACTCTTACCAACATATTCGTAACAGACTTCCTCAAACCTATATCAAACACTAGCAATCTATATTAAGTGGTGACTTTCTCCGGGCATCTCTTTGCAATTTCTACACATCGATCTATCAATTTTCCTAGTAAGAAGAAAGTCAATTTGGCTCCAATTAAAATTATTCTTTAAAGTAATTAAGTACTCTTTTCCTATATAAGGTATTAACTAACATATTATAAGCCAAAGCAAACTCTAAAATACAATCCCCTGAATCATTCCTATTACCACAGCAGAACCCACCATGAACCCTCTCAAAGCTTCCAACCTCTCATTACATGGTCATTTAAGTCATTTCTTATAAAAACTTTGATAAATTAAAATTCTTTTTAATTAAATGCTTAATCAATTCTATTTCTTTTCTTGATTAATTTTTTAGAATTAAAAACAGGCCCCTTCCCGGCTACTGGATCACTCCAGTGCTTCGGGTACTACGGACCCTCTGCCTAATCAAGTTTTAATTTTTTTTAATTTAATCTTAATCAATTCCATATCTTCTCTTAACTAAATTTTTAAAATTCATAATTTTCGCTTCATAGTCCTTTTCAATAGCCTATGTTTGTACTTTTTCAAAACTAATCTAACATTCACCGTCTTTATTGCAAATGGAAGTTTTCTTATATTGCTACTCTTTTAACATCTAATATGAATATTTGTTAAAAATAAAATAAAATTCAATTTTTTTAATAAATAAATTAGTGACTTCATTTTGAAATTTGCCTTTAAGCCTTTACTTATCTTGGTTTACTAGCTAAGAAACTTAGAAACATATAGATGTTTGGGTCTGAGCTTCTAGATGTTTGTTTCTCATGTGAAAATAAAAGGAAGATGGATACCTTGCAAGTAACATGCGCCAAACTTCCAGCCAATGCACCCACCATCATGTGTGCAGAACGCAGTATGACTCCATCATCAGACTCCATGGATAAGTCCTACGATTTCATTTGACAAGGCTTACTACAATAAACAAGCCCAATAAAACATGGAAGATTTAAAATAAGTGAGAAATGACAAGAACCTTCAAAACCATCTCCTTGGTTGTTCGACTTGCAATCGTTACACTGCGCTGTATAACAGGAGACACAATCTCCCTGATGGCCTTATCCAAAGACATCTGAATAATTCTGCACATACCAGAAATCACAATGTACAAACAATTTATTTAAGAAACATGATATTTAAAATCTGAGTGACAGATTTTAAGGTAGAAATTTAAACCTCTGAAATTGCAACTGCAAGCCCATAGAAGTAAGCTTTGGATTGACATTGATATATGAATCATAGTTGCCAATCAGTGGCTGAAGCTGCAAAGGCATACATTCACATATTCAGAAAACTAGATTTAACCAAAAACACTCAGATGTTAATAGGGTATGCACCTGACTCAACGTAAATGGTGAAGGAGATGATGCAACTTGAGTCAACCCTTGACCAGATGAAACACGTTCAGGGATCATCAGGGTCCCAATTTTGTCATCATCCACAATAGTGCTTGAAGGAAGGTGCACAGGAGCCGTATACTGCATGGACCACATGTAAAGAAAGGGAAGTGCAAATCGTGACTGCTGAAACACTCGCAACACAAAAAACCAACCTGATTTGCAAGACTTGGGTGACCTGATGCATATGATGTGTTATTCACCTCCTCAACTTGATTCAGAACAGGTACAACTCCAGGCTTAACCTCTGCCAAGACAGGTGGCTGAGCAACACTAGCATCTTTGTTTGAAAAATCAGGGTTCCCTTCAACTTCACGAACTCTATCCTTAAGAAGTGAAGTAGGTTTGACATCTTTCATATCTACACCAAGATTTTTAAATAAAACCTACAACACCCAAAAATAGACGTGTGGGGGGTTAGTGAGGATCCTAAAACATCAAGGCCAAGTGTTGGGATACATACCTCTATGTCAAATTTCAAGTTCATTTTGAGGTTTGGTAAATTATATATCTCAGCAAGTAAACCGAGGATGCCCATAGTCCAAGGATTTGGAGGCTGATATGCTAAACTATATTGGCATGGCTCCAAAATCTACAAAAGGGGCAAGTTAATCATAACCATGATAACCAAAAACATAAGAGAAAAACACAGACTTTAAAGAGAGCAAACCTTCGATGTAAATGGAATCACCGCAATCATCAAGCCTTTCTCATAAGCCTAGCCGCACAAAGGGTTAAAGAGAATATAAGCAGAGCAGGAGAGACAAGACATCATTCAGCAAAGTAATCAAAATCTTACTTACCAACTATTATGCACAATCAATTCTGATTACAGCATCAAATATGAAATATCCAAAGCAATAAAAATGATCAATCAATACTGAATATGAAGCTACCAAAATCCAAACCATGGAAAATAAAATAAAATAAAAATTACAAGATTCCAAAAAGGATGGTATTCAAGCAAAAATCTATAAAGGAATTTAACTAGTTATCAAAACTATTGACCCATAGAATCAAAACCAGAGGATGGAGCAAAAGGCTAACACATGGAATCAAAGCAATGAACAAGTAGAAAAATAGAAGGCGAAATATTGTACCTCTATAATTAAGACTTTTGGATCTATTTCTCTGGCCAATAATGCCTGATTTCTACCAATCGTGAATTTGCCAAGCCAGCTACCAAGATTTTTAAGCAATGAACGTTCCTCAGAACTTGATTTTATAAGATCTGATCTCAAAAGAACCTAAATGAAGCATGAAGACAAAAATCATCTTTTGTACAGTATTCATGAAAGAAGATTATTAAGCTGTGAGAAAGAACCTTGCAATTCTCATATGTAGCTTTCACAATTTCCTTATTTAATGCTCTAGAATTGACTCTTTCAAGAAACTTCAGATAAAGATCATGGAAATTTGGTTCAATGCTTGCTCTGCCAAAAATGATTTGATTAGTAATATGAAATTCGATGTGCAAGACAAAATTTTTTACGAGGGTAATAATAAATATCACACCAAAGACTCATGATTTCAGACCTTTTCATAACCATGTACTGCGCAAACCAAGCATAGTATTGCTCTTTGAGAACCTCAGTAAATTCTTTTGCTTTAGCATCCATATTAGTTGTGGAGATGTTATTGATCATGAACAGAATTTTGTCTATAACTTCTTGAGAAGGAGCCTAAATCAACAAGAAGAAATTAATCATCTCACAATTTGTAGCACAAAATAACAGAAAATCAATGGAAAATAAGAAAAAAATCAGGAACCTCAATTGGTGTCTCCCTTCTTTCAGCTGCAGCAACTAGTGTTTCAATGTTTAAAGCAGCACCAAACCCCGTGCTATAAGATGGTTGGTGGCGGAGCATTCCTTAGAAAAAATATGATAGCAAAATTAAGGCAATCTTCATTAAAATAAAGTAAAAGAAAAAAAAAAAGGTTGCTTCTGTTGTATTGTAGACTACAGTTCACATAATCATAGTCTTTTATTTAAGCTTCTAAAACACAGAGAAAGGCATTCCAGTTTCTATAATGCATCCATAAACTCCCCCTAAAAGAGGATAAATTTGACATTGATACTAAACACATATCTGCAGCAGAATTTATGCTTTAGCACCACAATGAAACAAACCCCATAAAAAAGAGCCCTCCTTATGAAGACAAATATATCATGCACATTACCTGCTGGTGTCATACTGCGAGAAGGGCGAAGAAAGCCAGGCGAGGATACCGTGGAAGCTACAGTCAAAGAATGCTGAGAGGATGAGGTCTGCGATGACTGCGTAGCTGTGGTCTGCTAATGCACAAGGGGGAAGAGAGAGAATATTATATGCATTGAAACATGAATTGATAGAGAGAAAAGAAGCGGACGCAATTCTCTTATATAAGATCAAATACAAATGCTTCATACCTTCTGGCTGCTAGCTGAATCAATGGGAGTTGAAAGCAGAGATGACTGTCCAGTATGAGTCAAGAGTGGTTTTGAGAAGTTTAGAGAAGCTGCATTTGCTTTAAGCCTGTCATCAAGATTCCTCTGCTGGAATTGGGAAAGAGGGAAATTGCTGCCCAGGCTGTGCTGAGCCTGAACCTATCAACTGCCATGAGGACTCAGACACCTACATCAACCAAAGTGCAAAATGAAATATACATCAATATATTAAAATAGGTTTGTGCATGTACTTAACTTTGTCCACATCAGAAGGCTAAGTAACAAATTGCCATGATTAAAAGTATTTGATCATCATTGATTATAAAAAAAGACAACTTTTGACAAACATTTTATGAACTATTCTCATCAAGGGATTTGCTTCCGCTGTGCCCCTCAAAATTCTTCCAGAAGGTCGCAAGCAAGATTGACATTTACATTTTTACCCTTTATGTTTAAACATGTCCGATCGCAATGTCACTGTGATGAACATGAAATCCTGTGCACTCAGCAGCAAGTGCTCATGCAAACCCAGCATATGTGGCTAGTGGCAAAGAAGTACATGTCTAGGGTTCTGCAGAACTCGGCTCTGAAATCATCATCATCTAACACTAGGAAATTTCCTAAGAAATTTCCTAGTGACAGTTAATTATGTGCTTAAATTCATTTAGCAAAAATAAGAATTGCTGACTGGTTTAATATAGAGCAAACTGGCAAATTCATTTCCCAATGCTAATTTCTACTCAACCAGCCTCAAACATTCACTTGTCATTAACTTGCAGCCAATTTACTGTCTTCAGCCTTTTCTCCACAATAGGAAGTGGCAGAATTTTTGAAGTAAAACTAATTCCCAAAAGTGCTATGATATGTTAATGTATTATAACCCATACC
The DNA here is from genome assembly GCF_009730915.1 of Dioscorea cayenensis subsp. rotundata. Taxonomy (NCBI): domain Eukaryota; kingdom Viridiplantae; phylum Streptophyta; class Magnoliopsida; order Dioscoreales; family Dioscoreaceae; genus Dioscorea; species Dioscorea cayenensis. The sequence goes on along the minus strand of NC_052486.1, from coordinate 21,557,401 downwards.
TCCATATTTTCCCCAGAAGAGGCCAAGGAAACCTGTTGCTGATCAGGAGGAGGAGTGTTGGACCCAGTTGACTCTGACTGACTCGAAGAAATTCGTGCAAGGGCCCTCTCAATGACTGCAACTAAGTCAGCATGTGTTCCACGCAAATGAGATATCTGCAAAATATGATTGCAATATTGTGGCCATTCTACCAAACGATCCATGAACTGCTCCAGTGCCTTCGTACCAAAAATAAACATCTGCATGGAATGAAGCTCTCAGATGCACATATCTCAAAACCAAACCTAATATAGCAGCATATCAATACAAAAAGACCACTTACTTTGGAATCTACAGATTTACGAAGTGCATCCAGGACTCCCCGTAGAGCAATACCAAGGGCAAGATGAGTCACAAGTTGATGCTTTATAAGGGAACCTGTTTCCCAGTGCACAGAAATAAACAACATGAGTAAAGAAAATGCAAAGAAAAGCTAAACATGCAGATCTATTGATAGTGAGTGCAATATGACTAAGCCTCACCAAAGAGAACAGCAGCTAGCTTGAGCTGTTTGTCAGGGTATTTGGGGAAGAACAAGTACTCTTCAAACAGATTTGCAACTATGCACTCAAAGATTGACTGTTCCCTGTATGTAAAATAGAATTAAATAAAGTACAATACAAAGATCATAAAATTGGCAACTCTAAAGCGTGTAATCTTTTGCGTACTGAAGGTCACAGGTGAGACAGTTGACTGAGCTAGCCGCTTCAAAGCAGCTCAGAATAGCACAATCATTCAAGAGATGGCAAAATTTGCACAGAAAAGCAAAAATAACCTAGAAGCGGCTGGCGAGGTCAAAGTTTGGTTAGGCTTGGCCAGGCTTGGTTCTCATGAAATTTATTCAAGTGCACCATCCATCCATACGGCATACACATAGCATTATCACCAAAACTACAGGTGTTAGATTTCTAGTCAACTTGTGCAAATATTGCCCATGGTTCTTTTTTTCAAAATTCTACCCAAATCAAAATAGTAAGACCAATGTGACAGTACTTAAGAATAAAACTAAACAATGAAAAACTAACAGGACATTCCTAAACACGGGGTAAATTTGGGAGGGTCCATCACCACCTTGCTAAGGGCTTTTTTTCACCTGCAATATTTGTCATGAGTTATACTCATAAAAGTACCCTTAGAAATAAAAACAAACCTCTTCAATAAATTTATCACTTCATTCCATATCAATATTGTGGTACCAACTCACAGAAAACTTTGAGATTCTGAATATCTATCAAGTCATTGATGAATTTACTTAACCAAGGTTGGCCAAAGTAATACAAACGGTAATAGCTACAAATAGAGATTAGGTTTATGTCAATTTCAAGATGAGGGGAGAACAAATGCCCATGTCAGTAGAATCTGGTTGCCTTTATTCAAACCTCTGAAAGAACATTAAACAGTAACAAACAACTTGCAGATGTATGAAAGATTTTCTAGCATCCTCTTAGATTATTCTCAGTGCACATGAAGCACAAAGAGACTAGAGGAAAACTACCAGTATAAAGTTACTGTAGATGTGCCGAATTACACTTCCAGGGAGAATACGGAAAAGGTTACCAGTATAATATTGAACATCAAAAATATGATGCAGAGGTTACATGATTCCATGTTAACCTTATTAATGGTGCTAGATACAACAAAGAAACTACAAAAAATATGGGCAAGCACAAAACCTAAAGTAAAGAATATACCAAGAAAACGGGCCCAATGGACAAGTGAATTTTCTAAATAGAAAAATAATTTAATTATTTGATCAACTTAATATCAGCTAATTAATGTACCTCTTCTCAGGAGATTCTTTAAAACGTGCAAGCATTTGGATCATGGCATCTATGCTCAACTCTCCAAAAAACATTTGATGCAAATAAGAATTTGCCACTGCTTCAATATCATCGGAACTCCCCTCGGGTTTTGCAGAATCAGTGGATACTGAACTTTGGGTTCTAGGATTAAATGCATCCTGCAACTTCTTCACTTCTTCAGTAAGCTCAGAAGATGTAATTTGCCCACAATGAACTTGAAGAACCTGAATTTTAGCGTGAGCCACATTGAGAGACAAAATTCATGATGTATTTGGTCCAAATAATAAAAAGCACACGGCAACAAAACCTTTAGAAAAATAGAGCATGTCTCCCGAAAATTATTCACAACAGTAGCAGCAGAAGAATGAAAAGAACTGTCAGGGCCATCATTCGCTGCATCACAGATCACAGCCTTTAAGAATCCAAGGCAAGCCTGGGGCCATAATGCAGCTCATCAGCCATAACGCTTAGACAATGAAACCGTGCAGAGAACACTAAACACAATTGTAGTCTAAGATATGAACTTGTAAAAGACACATATATTACCTCAAAAAATCCATCTTTATGCATACTCATATTATCATCCAACCATTTCTCAAGATTTAGGTAGTCCTTCTGAGATGCAACAGCAGCCATTTTAATGCTGAACAGAAATGGTGCAGCTTCCAAAACCGAAGACAACATCTGCAGGAGGCACAATGATTAACAACAAGCATGAACATCAAATTCAATGAGTGTATCGAAGTTAATAAGAACAACAAAAGAAAAGGAATGATATGTAACTCAATTCACCTTTTGCACACTTATTTTCAGAAACCTACTCAAGGCCACACTTGGAAGAATACTGCTACTATCATGACAGTTAAAAGACAAGGAGCATAAAAAATAACTCTACACGCAATCCGTGAGAAAATCAGGTGATACACACTCAAACAACATATTCATCAATAAGATCTTAAGTAATTGCTACATGCATATTATTATTACATAAATTCCATTGATCAACCATCCAACCAAACTCAAATGCAATAAATAACATATTCATAATATATGGCATTAAACATTTCAATTGATAACCTGTGTGAGAAGTGTAATGCAATTATACATGAAAAATGACAACAGTAACACTTGACAATTTTTCAAATGAATTGTACAGTGGTAGTCATCGGATGCGCATGATGAACTTTTACCTTGAGTTCTTGACAGATGTCCACAACCCTCAAAAGGCTGTTTAGGTCAGCAGTACACTCGTCCATGAATCCCCGCAAGACAAGATTAGGATTAACTCTCCACAAATGGTAAATGGTATTGTTTTTTGCAGAATCTTTTAGAATTATTGGAAACACCATGGAAGACACTTCATACTGGAGAAGATTATACGCAGTCTGTAAGGAGATCAAAGCAATGTTAAATCAGGGAGTTCCCAGATCTAAACAAATGTGATTATAATGAAGCAAGACAAATATCTTACGCTGATTTGTGAGGTTCCAACAAGTAAAACTTCAGGGCAATGATCAAGCGGGTATTCAAGTATCACTCGAACAGTAGTAGCATGCCCCCTCTCAGCGAGTTGGCATAAAATTTCCAAAAGATCTATACAAAACCATGCCTGGTTTCCATATTCATTCAACCGGTGTACCGAATCAAAATATGCCTGCAAAACAACAAAAAAAAAACATCATTATTTATCCATACAGCACAATTCTAACAGAAAAAATACAGAAACAGAATAATACCATCTTCCTTGGAGAATGTTCAAATGTGAACACATCAGGCCGTGCAGTGACAGCATATCTTATGAAAGATAATTGTCCTTCCACATTCTCCCAAACAGATCCACAGATGGCATGAAGAGGAAATGGATCCTGATGATTCATTTCACAATTTAGATACATTTTTCAAAAGAACTATGCCCCCTTTGCAGAGTACAATGATAGAGTTGAACAGACCTGGCATGCAATATTGTATATGGAGATTAAAAAGGAAAATGCTGATTCATCTGGAAGAAAGAACCCCTCATGATCAAGATTTTCCATAACACGTATCCAATTTGTTTTAGGAGCCTGCATTTGAGACAGGAGACATAGCTCATCTTCTGAATAGTATCACATTAAAAAAAAATGATGAAGATGGGATGATGAACTAACAAGGTACTTGATCGACTCAACAAGAACATCAGCATTCCAAGAGTTAGCCCATGAAGAATCACCAGCTGAGATGCTATCAAGAGCTGAACAAAATGTTAAATGATTGTTCTGAGCATCTTCAAGACCAGTATGTGTCCGGCTAATGGTGCCGAGTAACTTAGAAATTGTTATCTCATTGAGAGGGAGAAATTGTGACAAAATTTCAGTGCAATGCTTAGTATTGACTGTACAACCATATCCCAGATCCCTTACAGTATCAGCCATACTCATTTCTTTTTCTATTTCCTCCAGAATAGCATCAAAATCACTTTCTAAATACTCATCAAGTAGATTCAAACTCCTGCAGAAGAGGAAATAAAGCAAGAATTCAGTATTTGCACATTGAAACCACAGAAGCATATGAAGCATCACTAAAAAACTGAGACAAAGGTACCTTATAGAGTTGTTTGCTTTATACTCATCTGTGAACATTGGAAATAGCACAGACAAAGAACTCTCTTTGAGATGTAATAAAGACAAGATTTTGGTAAAGGAATCCACAAGCTCTGAGAGGCCCTTGGTACGATAAAGGAACATGAAAATTTCCTGAATTCTCTCATTGGATAGAGTTGAATCGGAATCCGCACATAATATTTCAAGCTGAGCAATGCAAAAATTTTGCCCTAAAAGATGATAATGGCACTAATCAATATCATGAAACAACAAAAGTGGCACTAACAAAGAACTAGAAACCAATACCATGAAACCCAAGGGTTCAGAATTGCAATAAAAAGAACTCACCACCCATTTTGAAATCCAGATTCTCAGATTCAGACAAAGCAAGGCCAATTCCAATTTTTTCAACCGTTGAAAGCTTCAATGCATTAGAAATATTTTCTAGAAACCCTTCTCTCATCACAGTAGTTCGGAGTGCTTTCACAAAATACGGTAGAGAAATTTGGCCTGGACATTAAATATCTTAAAACAGCAGCCAAAATATGGCACTTGAGCTGCAAGCTCTGAACATCCCCAACATCAATATTCATTTGTTCAAAGCAGCATTTAAGTGCTAATAAGCCACCTTCACTGTAATCTTCTACAAACTGCAGGATGAACCAAACCAGCAACATTTTTATAAGCTACCTTTGATGCTTGATATAAAGATTAAAACTTCATAGAAAATTGACATAATTAATCAATAAGCTACTCGACATATATTCTTAACTAAGCATCTTGCTTAGAGAAAAATTCCTCGGCTATGACCATTATAACAACCAAACCCTTAAATGGAAATGTTTGCTCCCCCTGACCAACGCTAATCTACAAGTCATCTAATTGTGGAAGCTTCAGATATGCCCCCTCTGAGCATACCCAAACACTTTCTAACAATCTAGGTCATAATTGCTCAAGGATCGAAAACACCACTATGCCCCGATCGTGCACAACAATCACACAGTAAAAAAAAACAATTTACGACATAAATTTGAGATTTGCATCAAATGCAAAGAACAAAACCCAAAAAAAAAAACAAAAAAACTAAGAAATGAACACAAAACTGCAGCGAATGACCGACAAAGCTCGGCAAGGTACAAAGAACCCAAATTTCACACATCCACACACAACACCACGGCAGACAAGCCACAATCTAAAGGGCTTTGACTACGATTCAACCAATCGATACCAAAAAAAACCAAGACGGAGAGAAGAGGACCTCGCAGAGCTCGCGGGATATGTCTTCAGCGTTGGAATCAGTGAGTTCCTGCAGCCGGAATCGGATGTGTCCCACGATGTGGGATGGTAAGGAAAGCATGGCGGCGGCGATGGACGACGGGATGCGGTGAAGATCGGCGGCGATCGAGGGTTTTCGAGGACGAAGGCGGCTTTGAGGGAGAGAGTTGGGAGCATAAGGGGTTTCGTAGCGTTCGGAGAGAAGCGAGAAAAGAGGAGAAGGGGTTGCCTTTTATAGTTGGATGTCTGGGTGAAGGTATTTGCGGTGAGATTAAGCGAAGTTTAACCTAGACAGAATCCGAATCTCTGCGTACCTTGTGTCATTGATGGACGGTGTGATTAATGCCTTGAATGGAATGATAGCGAACTGATGGTGCACCGGGTGGTGGCTGGATCATGTCGGCTTTTATATATATATATATATATATTTATTTTATTTATTTATTTATTTATTTAAATTAATGAGTTGGTTCTATATAAATGGGGTGATTAATAATTTACCCTTGGTTTTCTCTATGTTTTTCCTTTGTAGAAAATAACATAAAGGATTTTGATAATTGATAATAATGTGAGCATTTGTGGAACATTAAATAAATTATGGCGGCTAATGTCAAGAGCACACAAATTAGTCTATAATTACAACAAACTAGATTAAAGACCTACGTCAACGCTGCGGATTGAATATAGCAAAAATAAAATATTACAAAAATTGAATAAATTTTGAAAACAAAAACATTATTAATGTCATTTTTTAAAATTATTTTTAGTATGGGAAGTATATTTGTAAGATGTGAAGGATTGTGAAATATATTATTGAAAGATTGAAGTATTATGCATTAACATTTCATTATTCAAGAGAATTTGTCACAACTCATCATCACATAAATATTGATTTAAGAGAAATGTTGTTAGCGATGGTATTATGCAAGATTCTCATACTCCTAATTTAGTTTTAGCGAGCAAAGCCATGTGTATTAACATAGGAAAAAGTTGTTCAAGTTCTCATCTCTAACTACAAAAAGTGGAAAAACTCCAATCCACTCCACTCATGGTTGTCATTATGAATGTGCATTAAAGACAGTTGGAGTATTTAACGTTGTCATCCATGGCAACAGGAAGGTTGAGGTCGATCAGAGTGACTAAATGATGGGATTTTGGGAGATGAGTTGGATTTGAGAGACTTGTCGGCATTGTTCTTAAATGAGTCAACTCCATGGATCTGATGATGGTTTGTGGTCGACCTTTTATCTCCCTTCTTATACCTAGCAGTATTTTTGACCTGTAAAAGAACAATATATTAGTGAATGTTTTTCTAAGTAAGTCATGTGAAGATGTTATTTGAGATGATATTAAAAAAAAAGATTATTTTGTACAAACTAATGCATATAATAATTTAGTGTTAAATTAGATTCTCATTAATAATCATACTAAATTCATTTGTTATGCATTTCATTTTGAATTTATTAATCGATATGCAAGTATTATAGTTATATGAAATTTGAATCTTTTTTGTGCATAAATCATGGATTGGGCAATATGCATTTGTAGTTACCTTAAATTTTTTAGGGTTTTCCTAGTGTGTTATGCTGATATGGTAAGAAAGTTTAGTTGTAAGGCTTATTCACATGTATGGTCTTCTTTTTTTTTGTATCTAAAGGTTTTTTTCGTTGTATTTTGTTTTTCATTACTGCATTTAAAAGATATATATAAAAGTCATAATGCTATATATGCAACTGCTACGCAAGTTCATATCTATCATAACAGAAACATATAAACATAGGTTGAACTCTTCAATCTTCAAAATTTTGTTTATAATGTTGTTTTTCATTATATTTTTATATTTAAGTAGAAATTACATTGTTTTATGAGTGTCCGAACTAGTCTGAGTTCCAACTTAGTTTCAACGCAACTTCTTCATGACATGGGTAGTAGTCCTGTAATTTTAGTAGAATTCTTAACAATTAACAATATTTGTCAAGAAACTAACATTTAGTAAATATTATTAAAACAAAATTGCAAACATTACTTCGAGTTTCTTAATTAGCTTCTTTGCATTTGAAGAGGAGACAATGATATGATGTGCACTTGGTTTGATGAAACCTTCCTCTACAGCTTGGTCACTAAAAGAAAGCAATGAGTTATAGTAGCAATCAATGTTTAGCAATCTGACCTAAAATAAAGAATAAGTTAGTCATGTTATTTTTATAATTTTTATCTGTATGTGTATAATTGGAATTAAATTACCGGCTTGCTATGTATGCCTAATTGTGCCCAAGTAATTACTTCAAAAAGTTCCTCAAGAGTGTCATAACCTCCTACATAATAATTACCATTGAAATAAAAAAAAAACTATAATGATTAGTGATAGGATTTATGTTTTTTTGCATAATAAGTGATAAAAAAATAATAACAAAATGCAACAATGGTAGTTGGTGCATTTTCAAAATAGTGAACAAATTTGGTTTTGTTTCATTTTTAGTGATGCAAATGAAGGAAGGAGTTTGATTTATACGCAACATTGAGTTATAGGAAATGTTGGTCATATACTAACTAGGCATAGCAATAAAGGCATTAGCATGTAGATTCATCTTTGCTTTCGTTTGGTGCATATTTTTAACTGGTTTTACTTCTCCTATCGTGACACCAGTGATTTGGCATATATATATATGTGTGTGTGTGTGTATTGAAAAACATAATGTATTGTATGTGTTTTGAGTTTCTGTTTTAAAGAGTTTGTAATAAAAATAACTAAATTATTTTCATACCTCTTTATTCATTAGAGCCTTAGGAATTACTCAGAGTACATGGATAAAAGATTTGGTTGAGCATCTTAAGAAGTTTTTTATTAAGTGCATGGACTTTGAATTATTTCTATAAAGCATACCCAAAAGCATGCATTCCATCATCAAAGAGAGTTTGAGATATCAAGCCCATTAATCCAATATTGCCTCCTCCATATACCAAATCAATGTTTTTCACCACCTAAATGGCGAACAATTACAAGTTGATTTCAAATATCTGAATTTATGAATTTACTTTGCAAAACAACAACATGGGGAAAAGATAGAAAGGGAGAGAGAGGAATGTAAAGAATAATCAAAATCAAGTTAAATGAAGAAGTCAAACCAGTTCTTTCCTAAGATTAGTGGCAGTATCCTGGTAACTCTTTTTTTTCCCTAGGCTACTACCACAAAAAACACATGAATTTGGATGTAGTCATTCTCTCTTTTTTTGCTTTTTCTAACACTGCAAATTACATTCAATATATATCATAAGTCAAGTGGTAGAAGTGTACATAATAAGTCAAAATTGAAAGAATGATATGCATTTTTCCCCTAAAAAAACTGCTTGAACAATATCAAGAACATGGAAAATATATGTAAACAAACATTAGAGCTATTTTATACCATGTTAAATCTAGCAGAGTGATGATGGATTGTTGTTTGGGAAGATTACTCTAGTTTTATCAGGTGTGTTTTGTTTTTTGATGGGATAACTACTACTACCTCACAAATGTATGTATATATATATATATATATATATAGAGAGAGAGAGAGAGAGAGAGAGAGAGAGACAGAGAGACAGAGAGACAGAGAGACAGAGATAGCTGATTTTGGTTGTTTTTCTTTGGTTATTAACATGTCTGGTCAGAGATAGCAATCATGTCTTGTTGGATTTTCTTAAAAGAAGAGTATATTTGCTTTATATTTGTACATATTAGAAACAAACATTTGAATTTAGTATTTTATAAGATTTAATTTTTATTTGAATTAAGATTAATTGAGGATTGGGAGTTTGTGTGCAAATTAGTCAAAGATAATAATCAATTGTTGGATCTCTCATCCTTTCTTCCTCTCTCCTTCTTTTTTTTTGTGGCGAGTTGCTTTCCCAGGCCCTAGTGTTAACTTTTGCTGGTTTGATTCGTATCTTTTGATAGGTTTTGTTTTTCCTATTTAAAAATGTTTCAATCATATCTTTTTGTTTATATGCTGACGAAAGCTATAGAATATATAACTGAGATAATATTATTATTATTATAGTGTAATATATATTATATAGTTTTAGCCCTAGGTGTAGAATCGCTTAGCTTGATTCATATCTATTGATAGGTTTTCCCCCTATTTTAAATCATTTGCGCGGGTTGTATCTTTTCTTTAAATGCGACATTAATTCTTTAGGGAGAAATTAGGCCTTAGGTTGAGATTCTTTTAGTTTGATTCTTATCTATTGATAGAATGTTCTCTTTTTAATTATAAGCATTTAAAAAGATGTAGATGACAAAGATAGAATATATGAGTGAGATAATATTATGATAGTGAAATATATATTATATAGTTTTAGGCTTAGGTTTCAATACTCTTAGTTTGATTTCTATCTATTGAAAAGGTTTTCCCCTCTATTTTAAATCATTTCAATTGTGGTTTTTGTGTATATGCTATTGAAAATATTATTATAATGAAATATATATTTTATATAGATTTATGAGATCAAAAGCACATATTAAAAGATAGAGTAGGCATCATTTATAGCAGTTTTACATATGCTTTCATAAGTCATATTTCTATTTTGAGTAATTATGCATGTTTTGTTTTATTGGTTTTATTTCTTTGGTACATTGTATTCATGTTAGCTTTTATTTATTTAGATATTTTTACTTGGTATTGATAAACATTCTAGTAGTCAGTAAGTCATATAAAATAGAGTTTGACAAAATGAGCATGGGTTTGATTGTGATTTACTATATTTTAATAATCATCTCATCTACTATGTTTAAGGTGTTGATCGTTGTGCCAATTAGTAATTGTCATCCTAGTACTTATGATTGGGTTTAACAATTATTAAATTTTATGTAATTTTGGGTAAAAAACATATATATAGCTTTTGATAATGGTTAAATTATCTTTAAATATTTCTTTTGTGATTTTAATTGATTTAATTTTTATTTTGTCATTAAATTATTAAATGTATTAATTTAATCTAAATGGACATGCATTTTTGTTTTTAATTTTATTGTTGTTCGATGATGTTTGTTGTTGTTGATGGGAAGTGTTTGATATCTTATTGAACTTTTCTATCTTTTAACAAATGATTATCTTTTCAAAAACATCATTTGAATATATATAATATTTTAACTGCCTTTTATAGTTCGGAATTTGGTGAAGTTCATTATGTTACATTTCAGATTCTTTAATAAGGTTTGAAATATTGTCAAAATTGTTTATGTTTATTTTTATATTACTATCTTAAGAACACAAATAATTTTCCCTCATACTTTTTTTTGGTTATTTGTTATCATATTATTATTATTATTATTATTAGATTTTTCATGATATCATAATTATCTGTAAATTGATGTATATTTTTGTATTATTATTATTTATTGAAAACAAATTTGGAGGATTTCATTTGTTCATTGTCTTTACATACGCAAGATTTTGTTAAGATTAGTTTTTTTTCTGTATATTTAGTAGTTTTATGAGTAAAGGGAATAAATACAAATAACACATTGGTAATATCAGTGTATATTTATGATATCTAAATTATTTACTATATATATAAATATCTAATATTATACTATATAATGAATATGGTGGGAAGAATAAGCTATGTTACATTTGAGACTCTTTGAGAGTGAGAGATGGTGATGGAGCAATTATTGATGGTAGGAAGCAGAGGGTTTGATACCAATTGTGTAAGTAGAAGTATGGTAGTGATTGTAGGTGAGAGATTTGTGTGTGTGTGTGCCGTGAGTTATTTACCGTGGAGATTATTGGAAGGATTGAAAGCTTATCCAACAATATATAAAGTTAGTGAAGGGTTTGTAGCGAGGATGATGCTAATGCGTAATGTTGGTATTATTCTTAGTGGAGATGATAAGACTTTTGTTGCATCGTTGTTGCCAGTGGTATTCATTGGGGAGGGGGGAATTGATTGAGGGTTTGGATCGGCTTATAGCTATTCATGTCTTTGGTGAGCTCATTCCTATGTTGAAATTAGCTGGTGCTATTTGACTTTGAGTGGTTTGTTATATTTTTCCTCTTTCATAATTAAGAAATTGTGTAATGAGCATAGTTTATATAATGTGTGGTTGTATATTGGTATGAGTTGATTGCGTCTTTT
>NC_052486.1:21518741-21544586 GCF_009730915.1 Dioscorea cayenensis subsp. rotundata | reverse complement strand
GGTTGGCTGCATTACTTGAGGCTCTCGGCCCCACCGTAGCGAGTGTAGGCTGAGAGGCTCCACAAGGCTTCATGCGCCCACATAGGTGCCCGTGAGCCTTTCAGTCGGTCTGCACCTACGCGGGCACCCATGCGCCCGCACGCTCGCTCAGCCCATTACAGCGCTTCTTGTCCCCTTTTTCTCTCCACTCTCTCCCTCCTTCTTTCTCCTCTTGTTTTCCTCTCATCTCCCTCACTCTCACTCTCTATATTTCTTCGCATATAGTTTTTCTTCTAATCACCTTCCTCCATCTCGCAAACTCACTTCATGCTTTTAATCGAGTGCTTTATCAACCGTTTCTCAAGCCGGGATTCTCACGCAAGCCTTCCAAGCCCCTTAATTCTAGGTGCTACAAACTTGGTTTTATTGTGTTCTCACTTTATCTTTGAAGCTTGAATGACATATTTGGTTGTTGTGATGTGGTGTATGCTTTTACTTTTTGAGTTTTTCCTTCATTTTGTAAATTTTGGGAAGCTAGATGTCTAGGAGAAACTCTTGCGATTTTTCAGCGGGTTACTGTAGCAATGGCTGAAATTTTCATTCTCACATAGAAATTGTTGTGCTTTTCAATTTTCATTAATTCCTATGATGATAGTTAGCTCTCATGAATGTATTCATATAAAAATATTGGTTTGATCATTTGTTTTGTGGTATAGGTACTGTCGATGAAGCGAGTTCTAACAGCGGCCACGCAGCGATCGCGGCATCGAGAGTGGAGTGCCATCCTTTGCCTTACCACAACTTATAGGGCGCGCTATAAATCTCTTACAGTCCAAGCCCTTTTGGTATCGTCCAGTACAATCGATCGACAATGACCTCGAGTTCTGCGTTTCGCCGAGCCGCGAGTTAATCAATCAGCGACGGTTGGGATAGAATTTTCTCTCAATTAGTGATCCGGCCTACCGTGAGCTCACTTGGAGGTCCTCGTAGACGATCGAATTAGCGAGACCATCCCGGATAACCTTCCAAGCCTTGGGAATAACGCGCGCCATTCCGACCTAACAATCTGGGTTGTTTCCTGCTTTCTATGATGAGGGATTGGTGAACAACGTGGATGTCAACGCGTCTTCTCGACCACTTTTCGCCACTCAGCTGACACACACGCTCGTGCATTATCTCCTGGTCATGACAGCATCGAGCGAGGAAAGCATCCCGCCTTCACAATCCTCAAGACATGCGTTACGTTCATGCAGCTGAGTCGGCGTATTGCAGGGCTTCAAAGCGACAAAGACCGGGGTAATCACTGCCTCGACTTACTCGTGCTGATATAGCATCATCGAGACTACCCGATCCACCTCGTCACCTCTTTCACGAAAGTTGTTTGTCCATCAGGGGTACTTATACACGCCTGGATCTATTTTTGCTCGGGCCATTTATCACACGTATGATCTCGAGGTACGGGTTTGATCGAGCACACCGGACTGCAGACATTGTGGTGGATTTTTCACCCCGAGGACGGCTACTATGCTTTTCCATGGGATGCGTGGAGAAACGCGCTGATACATATACCATTATTCGACACTCACCCGGCTGTGAGCACATCACCACTTCTCCACCACGGCCTCGACTGCCGTAAGACGCGCCACCTCAGCTGAGTCTTCGCCTTCGGGGAGATCTGGGGAGTAGATTCGCTCCCTCGCCAGGACATCAAGAGACTACTGGGACATCGAGACAGCTAGCAAGGGATACTGCGCCAAGTCCTCTTTCATGCGGTGGGTCTCTTCATCCTCCGGCACCACCCTCGTGGGACTACTCACATCCTTAGCACCAACAGCACCGCTGACGCAGCACCACCCCGCTTTAGAGACTTCTCACATGATTGTTTGACTCTCCTCCTTTCCTCATAGCGTTGATCCTCTAAACACCGTAGCTTTTCACCTAACACTCTTACATCAACCAAACGGGACAGCCTCTTTTTCCCTTCCCTTTCATACTTTATTTAATTATTATGAATTCTACACCATGTTACTCGTGGATTAGTGTACATCTAGAGGGCAAACGTACCATTCTAGGTGTTTTCCCCAAAGCATCAGTTGGGGGTCATTTGTCGACTGGCATCCCGATTTCATAATTGGTCTCCCAAAGCTAACCCCTCCTATGTGGTTAGCAGGTGTAGTCTGCTAACCCTGAGTAGTTAACGGGTTGCTAACATGGAGGACAGTTGGCTGAGGTGGCGAGGTACCTAACTGAGTCAAAGACAATGGGATAAAATCTGTAGAGTTTGTGACCGTTGGATGTCTTTAGAGATGATGAGATTTAATATAGAGCGTTGGATGTTATGTAATAAGTTGGGTCCCATTGTAATTTTAAATCCTAGCAACTGATTGTTATTTCTAATCACAGCCGTTTAAAAGAAAACCAACAGTTAGATTGAAGGTTTAATGAAAGATTAGTTGATTGTTTTCCCTCATTTTCTTGTTTCTCTTGTTCTGGTTGTTTTTCTTGTTCTTAGTTCTTGAGTTTGAGATTTCTCCATAACAGCTGTCTGTGAAGTAAGCATGCAAATAGCCCATCTCATCCCCACACCTAGAATTATACATCGACCTCAAATGTACACCAATCGCCAGTAACATGGTGTAGAATTCATAATAATTAAAATAAAAGTATGAGTGGGAAGTGGAAAAGAGACCGTCCCATTTGGTCGACGAAGAGCGTAACCAAAGCACAGTCGTACTGGGCAATCAACGCTAGCAAAGAAGCGGAGGAGAGTCAACAATCCGTGAGAAGTCTCCTAGCAGGGGCTGGCTCAACAAAGCGGCAAGCGCTGGCACGAGTAGTCCCCGAGGTGCCATGAGACGGGAAGACCCACGCATGAAAGAAGTGACTTCGCGTATACATCCCTCGCTAACCGCTCTCAAACTGCTCCCTTGCAGTCCTCGATGTCCTCGCGAAGGGAACGAATCTCTCCCTCAGATCTCCACAGGCGAAGCTCAACTGAGGCGGCGCTGCCTTCCTCGCTCGTAATCGCATCGCGCGCGGAGAAGTGCTGACGTGCTCCCCGTGAGGTGAGTATCGAATAACGGTATATGTGTCAACGCTGCTTTCTCCACCATCCTACGGAAACATAGTAGCCATCCTGGCGTACGAAAAATCCACCAACAATGTGCAAGTCCCGGCAGCTCAATCAAACCCATACCTCGAATCATACGGTAGATAAATGGCCCGGAAGAAAAAATAGATCCAAGGCGTGATAAGCACCCACGATGGACGAAACAACTCTGCGAAAGAGGCGATGAGGTGGATCGGGATAGGCCTACATGATGCTATATAGCATGAGTAAGTCGTAGCGAGTGATTACCCCATTGCCACCCCGGCCACCAATACCGACTCAACAAAGGCACTGAACATAACGATGTGCGAGGATTGTGAAGATGGGATGCTCGACTCATTCGTCGTACCGACCGTAGATAATGTTCCGTAACTGCAGGTGTGTGCCAAGTCATCGAAGACGCCGACATGCTGGGTGTGTTCACGAATCCCTCATCATAGAAGCTCAAGAAACAACCCAATTGTTCGCCAAGAATAGGCGCGATTATTCCAAAGGCTCGAAGGTTATCCCGGATGGTCTCGCTAATCCAATTGCTGCCGAGGGACCTCCAAGGTGAGCTCACCGTAGGCCGGATCACTCACTGAGAAAATTCCTATCCCAACCATCACGATTGATTAACTCTCGCCACTCAGTGAAACCTAGAACTCGAGGTCATCAAGCGGTCAATCAGACGGACGATACCAAAGGGCTTGGACCCAGAAGAGATTATAGCGTGCCCTATGTTGTGGTAAGGCGGACGGCACTCCACTTGACGCAGCATCGCGGCGTGGCCGCTTTGTTAGAACCGCTTGATCGCGATACCTATACCACAAAACAAATGATCAAAACCAATATTTTATGAATACATTCATAGGAGATAACTATATCATCATGGAATTAATTTAAAAATTGAAAGCACAACAATTTCTATGTGAAGAATGAAAAATTTTCAACCCATTACACTACGAATCACTGAAAAATGCAAGAGTTTCTCCTAGACATCTAGCTTCCCAAAAATTTACAAAATGAAGGAAAAACTCAAAGAAAACAAGCATACACCACATCACAACAACCAAAATATGTCATTCAAGCTTCAAAGATAAAGTGAGAACACAATAAAAACCAAGTTTGTAGCAAAAACCTAGAATTAGGGCTTGGAGGCTCTGGGGTGATGAGATCCGGCGAACGGCTGATAAAACTCCCGATTAAAAACCCAAGAGTGAGTTTGCAAGATGGAGGAGAGGTGATTAGAGAAGAAAAACTAAAAATGGTGAAGAAATGAGGTAGAGTGAGGGAGAGATGAGAGGAAAAACAAGAGGAGAAGAAGGAGGAGAGAGTGGAGAGAAAAAGGGGACAAAGCCCCTTTATGGAAACTCAGCCCCATGCGGGGACGATGGCCCCGATGGCTGGAAAAACCACCGGAAGGCTCACTGCGCCATGGGGCGCATGGCGCCTGTGAGCCTCTCCCAGCCCTCACGCTACTCAGGAGGCCGAGAGCCTCACGGGCACCCATGCGGGCGCATGTCGCCGTGGAGGCCCACAGCCCACACAAGACGATGGTCCTCATGAGAGGTCCTCATGCCGCGTAAGATGGCCACGAGGCCCCCGGATCATGTTACTAGTGTCCATACGGCCGTATCACGCTCCGATGGACCTCGAAAAATTGAAAATTTGGCATGGTTCCTCCTCGCAAACTCAATAAAAATACTGAATTACAACCTCATGGACGCTGAAATAACAATGAAACACAACTAAACAATACTAATTCAAGTCCAAAGCTACACAAGCAAGCCCTAAGCATGAGTTGAGCATAACAACAAAAAATATAGAGAACCTCAAGAGCATATGCATTCAACCACAACAAAGAGACTAAGCAACTCAAAAAGAAATACCTAAAATTTAAGGACGATGTAATTTAAAGACTTGGGTTGCCTCCCAAGAAGCGCTTTGTTTAACGTCATTAGCTCGACGTACCTTTTTCTTACCTCAAGGTGGATCAAATGGTGGGGACTTACCTCAAGCCCAAGAGAAGTGCTCCAAGATGAGAAACTCATCAGAGGCATGAAAAGACACCTAATTTACCCTTTCCCTCGAAGAATAGTCGATCGATCTCCCGTGGTGGTGATAGTGTGCACTCATCCCCACTGCTTTCTTGTCCCTCTTACACCAAATTTTTCCTTGTGGTTGATTTCTTCTATTACTCGGCCACGGAAATGTTCCCACATAGCCTACATGCTTTACATGTGGGAAGCGGGTTGTTCTCCTCGCACTCATCGATATCCATTCCTTCCAAGAATTCATCCAAGGGGTTAATTGCCAAGACCTCCCACGCACTACAATCAGAATAATCATACTCGGCTTTCATCAAGAAAGTAGAGGGGATCGTCGGGTCCAGGTGTGTTTCACTGGCCACCCGAAGAGTGAGAAACGACTGCTCGAGGATCAACGGGACTTCAACATCATCATCCACATCAAGAATAACGTAAAATCCACGGGGATAATGAGCTTGTCTCACTCTAACTAGCACATCCTCAACAACAATCGCTGGTCTTCTTGATAGAACCATCTCGCAAGTTGTATCGTCATCCTTGTGGGCCCTCACGTCTCTCTAATCCCAATTTTAAAACAACTTGAAGGCATTACATCGATGCTAGCCCCGTAGTCTCGCTAAGGCTTTTTTTCGCATGCCTTCCCCAATCACACATGGAATAACGAAACTCCCGGGATCGATCAATTTCTCGGGAGCTTCCTCCCGAATCATTGCAGAAGCGCCTCGCAGTAGTAACTGCTTTCTAATTCCTCCAATTTTCTCTTATTAGTCGCTGTGTCTTTCATAAACTTTGCATACTTGGGCATCCGAGTTAACGCTCAACAAGAGGGATATTTATGTCTATCGCTTGAATACATTGAGGAATTTCTTGAATCGAGCCTCGTCCTTATCTTGCCTCAGCCTAGCCGGATATTGGATCACCGGCTTGTACTCGGGTATCCTTGGTGTTGGTAGTTGAATGGTTCCTTCATCTTGTTTTTCCTTTACCCCTTCAAGTTCACTCTCGGGATGGCTTAGGGTCTTCCTGCAAGGCGCTACCCCATTATGTTTAGTGCTTGAGCCCTCCCTCAGCTCGTGCTTCAACCTCGCTTCCCCGCTCCCGAGAGCGACGGCTTTCAAATGCTCCTCGATTATTTTTCAAACGCCTCCGAGTTTGCCTCATAAGTCAGCTCCCACCGGTTTTCCAAATGATTGAATGGAGGCTTGAACATTCCTCAAAACAGTGTTTATTTCAAATAATTGGTTGTTGATGTTCACAAATTTTTGCCTCTGTGATTGATCATAAAACCCTGCTAACACATCTTCGGTGGTGAACTTCTTCTGCCAGGTCAAGAGGTTGAGGTGGAAGTCCATGGGTACGCGGGGCCGATATGTTGTCGTTGTTGACCCCTAAGAAAAAAATTTGGGTGATTCCTCCACCCCGGATTATATGTGTTTCCATATGGATTCCCAGGCCTCGGGAGCTCCCCCAACATAATCAACTGCCTCCAACTCGGGGTCATCCGAGGGCTATTGAAATCGCCACCGAACAAGAGGCACGCCCGCCCCACAAGTCTCATGAAGACAAAATCGCACTGAATAAGAGCTCGCACTCCAACACAAAGCGATCGAATCTCTTTGTTAGGCCCTCAACCTCGCTGGGCTAGCGTAATGTTGTCATTTATCTCATAAATTCCAAATGCCTTTAGGGGTTTTTGCGCTAGTAGACCAATGACACTCATTACTCGCCATGTTTTCAATCAAGATTTCAAAGATCCTCGGGGTTTTTACTACTCAATGACCCCTCTACTGCAGCGATCGATGAGTCGTCCAGTTGCATAATTCGAGGCCATTGCAAAAGCATTTCGATCCTCATCCACGAGGAAAAAGCCATGATGGGGACACTTGCTGAGGAGATCCTCGAATCTCTCATGTGCCTCAAAGAGTGTCTCTTGAGTCCCTTGTCGGGAATCGCAAATCTCTTGTCTCAATCTAGCGGCTTTTGCTTGGTGGGAAATACCTAGCAAGAAATTTGTCCACCATTTCCTTCCATGTGGCGATCGATCCCGGAGCCAATGAAGTGAAACCATCTATATGTCTGCCCCTTAGGCGAAAAAGTAATAATCTCAATCTTATCGCATCATCGAGACATCGAGTTAATCTTGAAGGTGGAACAAATTTGGAGGAAGCGAGACAAATGAGCATCTGGTCTTCATCGACCAACCCATCAAATTGTACGGAATTTTTGGACCATCCCAATTGTGCTTGCTTTGATTTCAAAGTTATTAGCGAGCACGGTGGGAGCATGCACACTGAATTCCTCACTAGTAAACTGAGGTCTTTCATAATCAGACAAGGTGCGCCTTGGTTCTGCCATGACTGAAAGTTTACTAATCTCAAATCTCAACTCGTGTTCCTTGATGTTCTGAACTCTCAGCCACCTCTCTCAGTCTTTGATGCAAGGTTCTCTCGATTTCGTTGTGAGGTTCTACAAGATTTGCTTGATTGGCAGCGTGTCATAAGATGGTGCCTACTGACGATGAATGAGAGTCAATGATTAGGAAATAAGAGGGACGATAGTAAAAACAAAAATAAAAGGGCAAGTAAAAAGGAAAAACATGTACAAAAATGACTAAAAAGAAGCAAATGTACAGAATTGAAGAAATAATGGTTAAATCAATAAACTCTAAGTTTTCCGAGTATTCCTTGTGGGTCCCCGGCAACGGCGCCAAAAATTTGATTTCATCAAGATGTACGGCATCTTGATCAAATTAATCATCAAGCATAATCATTAATAGAAGTAAAATTTAAATCAAAAGAAAAAGATGCAAATGGAAAATCTATATGGAAACCAACAAAAATAAAATATAAATAATTTCATCAAGATGAATATTTAAAAGAGCAAAGTAGACTATGGAATTATAGATCAAGACTAAAAAATGAATATGATTCTATAAACATCTGTTATGATTAAAATAAAATGAATAAACAAACTTATAATTTAGATATAAATCCAAAATATTTATTAGAACAATACAATCAAATTAAAAATTTTGAAAAATGTGAACATAAATTTGAACCATTTAAGATTAATTATAAGACAAAATGTGATAAATGTTATAAATTTCATATAACAAAGAATAGAGTAACATGCTTAAAATGTAAATTATCATTATGTAGAAAATGTGTATCAGATTTATGTGATTTTACTTTTGAAGAACAAAAAATAGAAAGATCAAATAATAAATTTAGACAAGACAAAGAAATAATTGATCAATTATTAAAAAGGATTAAAACTCTTGAAGAAGAAATAGAAAATTTAAAAGAACAACTAAAAAATAAGAAAGAACAAAATAAAGGAAAATGTATAATTATTCAAGAAAATGAGGAATTAACAGAAAACATTATAACATGACTAAGAAGACATTAAATAAGGAAAACACAATAATATTAGAAAAAATGATTAAAGACTTAAAAGAATTTAAAGATAAGATAATCTTTAAATATTCAATAACACATTCAAGAAGTAAAATAGTAGATTTTCTACAAAACAACATAGATTTAATTAGTAAAAGAAAAAGAAGACTCAATGGAGAAAATAATGAAATAAAAGAGAAAAAATTAACAATGTCTCAAAGAATTACAAAAATAAAAAAAGAAATGAAAGAAATTCAAGATAATATAAAACAAAGGGAAATTGATAATTATTTAAAACAACAAGAAATAATGAATTATTCATCTTTATAAAAAGAATTTAATTTTTGTTCATCTCCTTCCTTAAATTAAGGAATAGAAACATCACAACCAACTGAATCTCCATTATTTCTATCTCTTTGGGAAAAATGTAATTCAAATATTACCCCATAGTTTGTCCATTCGCATTAGAGAAAACTGTGACTGCAAAGCCAGCAGGTTCATTTGTGTTTTCTTTAATTGTGGGAACTATGTAACCAAGTCCCAAAAAGAATTAAACAGACAAGGGTTTGCTCATCTGAATAATAAGAACTGTGGCTACAAAACCAGTAGGTCCATATGCGTCTTTTGTTATGGTGAAAACCTGGCTATCTTTATACCCCAATACATGCTAAAGCATGAAAGATCATATCTCCAACACATGCAAAAGCATGAAAATTTATTTAATTAACAAGCTTATTTTTTGCAGAAATGGCAGGAAAAAATTTCTACAATCATCCTTCTTCCCTTGAACCTCAATTGAATCTCCCAATCTTTCCTTTGAACTCTCACTCTAAGGGCTCGTTTGGCATTTTCGGGGAAAGTAATTGCATGTAAAGTCTCTGCGGGGAAAAGACTTTGCGCATTACTTTACTACGCAAAATAACATTACTGACGCTTTGGTTATCGAATCAAAATTGTAATTACTTTGCATGCAAAACTTAATTCCAACGTTTGGTATGAACTTGTTTTTCAATGTAAAATTAGGTTTATTCTCATTTTTGCCCTTAGTTGTTATAGTTACTAAATTTGGGTTTTTATTCAACTCTAATAATATTATTAACTTAGTCCAAATAATAATTAACCTATTCTTCATAAATTATCAAATGGTTCTACTTAATATTTATTTAAGTAGAACCATTTGATATCCACACTAGTTCACATTACTTTTTGTTTTCAAAAGTAGTTTTATTATGTACATCATATCTATTACTCAAGATTTTCTATTACAACAACATAAATCTTAGGGGAAAAAGAAGATATATGAAGTTCAATAAACCAATTTTCAAAAGAATGTATGAAATTCGCAAGCAAAACCCTAAAATGTTGATGAATTACATTGAATTTCATCAACTTTGTAAATATCAAAAGGCATTCTTTTTCATTTACATAAATTTTACCATGTTAACAAAAATTAGCAAAATATGGAATTTATGAACATAAGAAAAAGGTTTGCACCATTATATCTACAATAAAATCCCATAAAAATAAAAATATATGTTATGCAAAACATGATAAAAGAGACAAGAAATAATATTGTTAAAACTAAGGAATTAATATTTTGATTTGAGATGCTTCTACTTAATATTTATTTATATATCTCATATATTTTAAAAAACTTTGATTCACTACAAATCTGAACAATTTTTCGTGGGAATTACAATCGTGGACAAGTAAAAATATATATGTCTCAAGTTCTTATCTTATCATGTTGGATTATTATTTCAACATAGATTTGATTTAATTAAAAACATAAATTCTTCAATAAAAATTTTATCCAAACAAATATGAAATTTATTTATCTTTGATCCATTTAAAATATGAATTTTACACCAAGAAAAATTTAACAAAAATTTAACACAAAAATAATCTAACAAACTTGAGATATTACCAGGATTTCTCCGATTCGGAAGAAGGCGACAACTTTCCTTCGAATTGGAAATATGATCGCGTTAGGGTTTTTCAAAGACAAAAACAAAGCGAGAAAAGAGTTTTTACGTAATAAAGTGGTAGTTTGGTAATTTGACAATTACCAAACTTTCCCATCAAACGGTGTAAACACTTTCACACCACCCCCCCTGTGAATCACTTTCCCTAGTTAAGTGGAAAGTGATTACAAGGAGACCATATTATTTTTAAGAACCAAACGCTTGAAATAGATTTACCCCTCTTACTTTGCAGGGAAAGTAACAACTTTACATCATACCAAATGAGCCCTAAAATTTAGAACACAAGCAAACCTCAATCTTCCTCAACAAATTATTCTTGACAACCTTTGGGCCAATAAACATGACCCAAAAACTCTTATCTCCTTATTCCATTCTTTAGCAAAATATTTTCATCAGACAAATAAGAAAACCCAAACTCCACCTCATCTGCCCTTACCAGAATCTTCAAATATAACGTTTTCTCTTAAACCCCAAACACTTAACTACATGGTAGAACAAAAAAAGAAAATCAAGGCATTGGAAGTTGAAATCTCCAATAAAAATGAAGAAGTTATCTTGATCAAAGCTCAACTTCAACAAATCACAAAAGAAGCTGAAGAAATGAAGAGAATTATGATTGAAGAAAGAAAACAAAGAACAGAGAAATTTGAACTGTTCTCAGAACCAATAGCAGAAGTAAAACAGCTTATTTTCAAAAAAGTGATGGCAGCCCAATATGATGAATTTATCTCTGAACAAGAAGTGTTAAGGCAATTGGCAAAAGAAGAAATTCTCCCGGCAGGATTTGCAATAGCAGGAAATGTTCTCAGAGAAATAGCTCACAAGGATTCTGGATGCCAATGTGAAGAAGGATCACTGTAGTCAAATGCTCCTTAGACATGCCCCAATGGCATGATAAAAAAATCAATAGTGTTCAGATAAAAGCCATCAACCTCTTTAAACATGGATACCTTTGCAGAATAATGTTTATAAGTCCAGAGCAAACAAGTTTCCTAAATGAATACTGGCAGCTGATACATCTTCTACACAAATTCTTCAAAGCTCTTGGATCATATATTGATGGGTATGTTAATTTAGAACTAAATTCAATCCCTCCTTGCTATGATGAAGGTTATCCTGATGAAGCACGACATCATATCAAGATTACTCTCCTTCGCCATCATAAACCTGAGCAAGAAAGGATAAATCCTATTCGACTAGAAGACATGATCATTCCAGGAGATATCAAAAAATAGATGAAGCTATGGCGAGCATGTGCAATCTCCACTGATTGGAAGAGAACTTGCCCTACAATTGCTGACAATCAAAGATGTCAAATGGTGTTGCAAACAAAGATCCACATGCACAGCACCGTCTTCACGATGGGGACGTGAACGTTGGGGATGCCGTTCAACTTACTCCGGGGTCATCCGGGGGTGAAGAATGCAGTTAGGGGCGGAAGCTAAGAAGAGTTAAAGAGGAGAGAGCATGAGAGCTAGAAACAAGAGAGACAAGAGACAAGAGATGTATTCAAAAAGAAGGGACTTCTTTATTTCATTTGGACTTGGATGGTGGATACTGAGGGAAGGGATGAGACATGAGGGTGTGTGGGTGTTGTGTGTGTAAGGATGATATGGGTGAGTGTGTCCCCTTCTTACAAACTAAGGGGCCTTATATAGGCTCCAAGACCTAACTATAGCTAACAAGTCATATACCAAACTTAACTATAGCTTACATACCTAATTGTCATGTAGCTAACATGACACTTACCAAACCTATTAATTACAAGCATCCTCTTCACGATAGAAACTCACTGCTACGATTGACCTATTTTACACACACTAAACAAACACCGACTCCTTTACATAATAAAAACAAACAATACCTGCTCGATCCCACTTTAAAAGATGAAAGCAATAGTTATGTCTTCATGTGGAGGAATGGAGAATCTTCGAATCATTTGGTAAATGACCACAAGGAATACCCAAAAGGAAGGTCGTTATCTTGATCCTCGATTATTGGAAGATAGCTTGAAGAATAATCTCCCATGTGTTGGAGTGAGATAGTTGCATTTATATCTTTGAAGTGTTGTATTGCTGAAGGGTTATTATATTTGAGGTTTGCGAATGGAATGTCTATACGAAGTACCTCTTTTCTTGAGTAGACTTTCATAGTGGAATCCTCCATTGTTAAGGGATAATAATAGGACTGTCTGATACTGATGAAGGTGAAAGCTCGCCATAAGGAAAGTTGTTCAGTGACTGGAGTAGCGAATAACTTCATTTCTTCTGTGAATACTTCAGTTGGAATGTGCAGTTGATACAGAACAGATTTCATGAATAATTCCACAGTGATTTGATGTCTTGCATCTTCCAAGTATCCTTCTTCATAGCCTGGTGGAATTGACTTGATTGAGAGATTGATGACTGCAGGTAGTTTTAGCTTCTTGAAAATCTTTGTTAGTAGATATGAAAGCTTCCAGTGCTTCTGTAGGAACTTAATCTGTTTTGGCCTTGTTAGTATTAGTCTGCTGATCATGCCATATTGTAGTAGCCTTTCAACACTGAATAATATCCCTTTTTATGTCTTGATCGATCCGAGAAGATAGATCAAAGATGCTTTGACAATGAAGAAACCTTTTTCACATGCAGGTCTTGATGGCGATATGCTGAGTCTTGATATAGATCAACGGAGAGTGCCATACCATGAGGATGTACGTTTTTTTTTTGCCATTTCTCGAAGAAGTATTTGAGTCTAGACAAAATCTTCATAGACTGTTTTGATAACCTTTTGTAGAATTATTTGTTGTACATCTTGGATAACTTGAGGGAATCTTTCAAGAGTTTCTTCCTTCTGTTTCTGATTTTGGATCATATGTTGAGACATTTCTTTGTAATCTTCAGCTGTCTTCTGGAGTTTTTTGTTGAGTTCTTCTATTTTTTTTTTATTAACTTCAATTTCTGTTTCTAATAATTTTATTGCTCGGTCTTGGGCAATAAAGTGTTCAACAGCTGGTGGAGAATAGATTTTTGTTTGAGGTTGATGTGATGTAGAATTATATGGGATAATGTGACTTGGTTTTTCATTTTGGTCTTGAAAATATTGACTAAGATTTTTCATGGATTGGAGAAACTGGGTATTGTTTCTATTATTCCAAAGATTGTCAAGAAAAGTTTGTTGTTGGTGGTCTAGGATATTGGTAGTACGGAATTTATATTTTTGTGGAGTATTTGGGAATTGAAGGATAGGAAAAGAGTTCTCCTGAGCTGAAGAGGCTTTAGTTTTAGACATCTGCAAAACAGAATCTTGTTAGATTTTTAAACTTTTTTATTTTAATCTGGGGAATGGTAATCCAGACTCCCACCATAGAAAGAACGCGAATGGACCTGCTGGTTTTTGCAGCCACAGTCTTTACTATGCGGATAGACAAGTCTTTCGTGTTTAATTAAGTTTATTTTCTTGTATAATCCTACTTAATTGATCTGCTATAATATTATTTTTTCCTTTAACGTGTTCAATAATAACATGGAATCCATTTCCAACTATATAATCTATAAATGTTAACCATCTGTTTGTAGATAATTTATTTTCTGACTTTTTATGATAAAAAGATACAATAGCTTGACAGTCAGTTCTTAATAAAAATTCTTTACTTTCTATGACAAATAATTTAAATTTTTCCATAGCTTTAATACATGCTAAGATTTCTGCATATGTACTTGTTACTTTAGTATTATAAGTTCCACTGTCATATCTGCTTATTTTTTCTTCATTTTTCGTTGATTCCTTTTTTGGTCTAAATTTTAAAACAGCTCCCCAACCACCTATACGACCATCTGTTTCAATTATTAAGTATGAATTTAATGGTGGTAGTTCTAAAGGTTTTATGTTGCTTACAATTTGTTTAATTTTTTGAACCAGTTCAATGTCTTCATTATTGAATTTTCTTTCACCATTTTGTTTTGTTTTGTTATATAGTGGTTCAGCCAATTTACTTAAATTTGGTATGAAGTTTCTTGCATAGTTTAATTTTCCTAAGAATGATTGAATTTGTTTTAATCCTTCCAATTTATCTGGCATTTCTAAAATACTGCTTGATATATGTTTTTGTAATTCTATTTCTCCTTTTCCAATAATCACTCTTAAAAATTCTATTTTTCTGCACCCAATTTTCATCTTCTTTTCAGATAATACTAGACCATGTTTTTTGCATTTCTGAAAAAAAATTTTAAATGATTGATATGCTCTTTTATATTATTGCTAAATACCAAAATATCATCAATATAAGTGACAATGAATGAATCATTTCTGAATATATTATCCATTTTTCTTTGAAAGATTTGAGAAGCATTTTTTAATCCAAATGGCATAACTTTCCATTCATAATGTCCATTTTGTGTTACAAATGCTGTCCATTTTCTACTTTCTGGTTCCAATTTTACTTGCCAAAAGCCACTTTTTAGATCAAATTTACTATAAATATTTGTGCCTTTAATTTTGTTTAGTAATGCTTTTTTGTTTGGTAATGGATATCTATCATCTTCTGTATTATCATTGAGTCTTTTGTAATTAAATACCATTCTGCTTTTTTCCTCTGATTATTTCACTGTGTTTATTTACTATAAATGCTCTAGTTCTATGAGGACTTTTTGTTGGTTCTATTATGTTTAAATCCATTAATTCTTTTATATGTTTATTGAATTCTTCTTGTTCATATGGGGTTGCTTTTGTTACTGGACAGGTTATTCTGATATCTGGATTTATTATTTCTAATTTACAATTTTCATTCGTTCTGTCTATATTTTTAATTGGATTTTCTCTTATGGTTCCATCTTTCTTTAGATCTTGTAATATATGTTCAATTTTATCTTTTAAAGGAGTTATCCGATTTAATACAATAAAGTTTATTACTTCAATTTCTTCATCAAATGGAATGTCAATTTCTGATAGATATGCTAAAGATTGTATTTTTGTTGTTGTTTCTAGATGATTTACTTTATTAAATAACATTACCTTTTCTCCTTGAATAAATATTCCTCCTGTTTGGTTTTTAATAAAATTCATGACTAATAAAAATTTTATAGAATTTTCATTTGTTATTGGTTTTATCCAAGTATATGGTAAATTATATTTTTGATTATTTAATATGATTGAACAATCTATTAATTTTTCATTTAAAATTAATTGATTTCCAAAGGTATCATTTACTAATGCTTTTTGTGTTGTTGTTTCTTTATATTTTGATGGAACAATATCTTCTGTTATATAAGTTTTACTTGCTCCTGTGTCAATTATTCCTTTTTCTAAAATTTTAAATCCATCTTTAAATTCTAAGATAAAATCAATGTTAAGTAAATTGTTATCTTTATAATAAATGGTCATTGCACTTTCTGTTTCTATTAAATTTTTATCTTTTTCGTAGATTATTGTATTACTTGATTTTGTTTTAGTATGGTTTTATTTTCTAATTTTTCTTCTAGTTTTTTAATTTCCTCTTCTAGGTCTTTAATTTTTTTCATAAATTGATTTATTATTTCTTTATACATCATATTGTTTTATAAGGATGTTCTGTTTCTTCTAGAAAGAAATTTGGTCCTTCATTTCCATCAAAAATGCTACATACATCACTATCATTTTCACTGTCATTACTGTCTATACTTACTATATCAATTTCATCATGCATTTCTAGATTTTGATACATATTTAATCTTTCTTTATTTACTTGTGAATTTTTGCATTCTCTTGCATAATGTCCTTCTATTCCACATAAATAACATTTACATTTTCCTGGTGGTTTATGTGTTTTAAATTTTTTAACATGATTTGGTTTAGGTCTTCCTTTTTTAAAGTATTGACTTATTTTTAATCCTTTTTGTTTTTTCCATTCATTATTTAGGGCTGGTACATATATTTTACTACAATAGCTATAATTTGATATTTATCTGTTTGCTTCAGCTTCTAAACATTTATCTTTTAAATAATTAAATGTAAACATTATTGCTGGTCCTATTCCAGTTAAATTTTCATGTCCTTTTTCAATCCAATTTTTTAAAATAATATCCCCTAAAGGTTTAGGGAGTTTATTAAACCATTTTTTAGTTAATTCATTATTTGTAAATGCTCTTCCTGTTTTAGCTGCTAATGTTATATATCCTTGACTAAATTAAACAATTTCACCAAAGTTTTGGATTTGGTGTCTTTCTAAATCTCTGGTTGTCATATCTTGTAATAGCGTGTCTCCTCTAGATGGATTGGTTCCTAAGATAATTTGTCTAATTTGTCCTGTTACATTATATGGATTATCAGCCATTTGTACCATGTATTGATATTCCTCTGAGTAGTTAATTTTCCAACTATTTAATAAATCTCTTGCAGTGGTTCCTAAAAGATTTTCAATAAAGTTTGTTGTTCTTATTGAGTCTAAAGTATGGGGTATTCTTTCTAATACATTTATGGCATCTGATTCCCATCTATCTATTAATTCTGGCCATTTTTGATGATGAACTGTACTTAGTACTAACATACTTCCTTCATTATTTTGTTTAGGCATTGTTTTTATAACTTCTAAAGGATCTGGGCTTCCTTTATATGTTTGAAAATTTTGTTCATAATAATTGGTTGAATTAAAATTATGTTGGGATGGAAATTGTAAAGGTTGGGTTGTTCTGCTAGTTCTTTCAATTGTTGTTGGGGTTACTATTGTTCTGGTATTTGAACTTTCTGCTCTTTGATTATCTGAAATATTACTTGCTCTTGATTCTACATTCATCATTATTTCTTCTATATTGATTTCTTCTAATTGTCTTATCATTTCTTGATATTCTTCATCTTCTTCATTATTGTTAATTTCTTCCATTATGTAGTTTTCTTTTGTTCTTATTTTCGTTGGATAGTTATATTTATCATATCTGCATTCTATTAAAAATTTTATATCATCAATATCTTTTGGTAATTCTTCAAAATCAATTGTCCAGTCATATCCTGGATATATTTTTTCTATTATTTCTTCTATTTTGATATCCATTTTTGTTTTTATGATTCTGTTAATATCAGATCTTCTAGTGTTTCTTCTATAATTCACATTATTATTTTTAATACTTTTAATACTTTAATTGTTCTTTTTATCTCTTGATGAAGATTTTTTGTTTTATTTTTCATTTTAAGATATTAAGATTTCTTAATTTTATCATGATGTTTATCAAGATAAATAATATGATTGTGATACATATTACTTGTATTATAATTATTTTTTCTATTGTTTCTTTAAGAATTTGATTCATTGATGTCTTAATTTGATTTGATGATTTATGATTTCTTTCTTTTTGATATTTTTGATGATATTGTTGATTTGATATTTTGTTGTTGATTTATTGTTGAGTTGATTTTCTCTTGTTGATTTAAGATTTTGTTGTAGTAATATTTGTTGTTAAATAAACTTTGATTGATTTTTTAAATTAAACTGAAATAAGATTTGCAGAAAATATAATCTACTTCTACTTTGCAGTAAAATAAAATTTACTACTACTTTGTAATAACTTAAAATAAATAAGAGAGAATTTTTATACAATAACAAGATCCACAACATGTAATACGATAGAAGTTAAACTTGGTAAATAACTCTATTTGATCCATATTTATTAAAAGTAAAAACTTGTTTTTGGTTTTTGTTGGTTTTTTAGTTTTTATGGGTTTTTAAAATTAAACTTTTTTTCACCATGGACATTCTCTGTTGGCTCGTTCAACCTTATCGTCTTAGAGTGTACTAACCTTTCCCTGTCTGCGGTACTAAGCCACTCTTGTAGAGTCTCCAGTTTCCAAAGCCTGAGTATTCCACTTTGAATAATTACTTAGAAGAATAATATTTTGAAATCATCATGATTATCTTTTAATATGTGAGAGTTCATCCTGTCCAACTTTCAGAGTTCAGACTTACCTCCACACTCTTTTTCCCCTAAACGGATCTCTTGTCCTTCAGACGGGTACTTCTTGGTGTTCTCTAGTTTGTCTTACTCCTCATATTAGTTAGATTAACTCCTTTCACATAAAAGATTCATTTTTGAAGTTCAAAATAATTTTTACAAAATGTCTGTACAAAACTCATTTTTTAGATTTTTTTATAATGGTTCATGGATCAAATAAAAGCTATAATACCAAGATAAAACTTACTATCTACATGTTGGGGTCCCTGTTAAGGGTTTTACCCCTGCATGGTAAACATTACCTTGAGGTTTTCGGTGAGAAAAGTTACTGTATCTCTGATACCACTAGATCCACATGCACAACACCGTCTTCACGATGGGGACGTGGACGTTGGGGATGCCGTTCAACTTACTCTGGGGGTCATCCGGGGTGAAGTAACGGTTAGGGCGGAAGCTAAGAAGAGTTAGAGAGGAGAGAGCATGAGAGCTAGAAACAAGAGAGACAAGAGACAAGAGATGTATTCAA
Organism: Dioscorea cayenensis subsp. rotundata; assembly: GCF_009730915.1. Lineage (NCBI taxonomy): Eukaryota > Viridiplantae > Streptophyta > Magnoliopsida > Dioscoreales > Dioscoreaceae > Dioscorea > Dioscorea cayenensis. The sequence goes on along the minus strand of NC_052486.1, from coordinate 21,525,664 downwards.
AAGACTAGATCCACATGCACAGCACCGTTTTCACGATTGGGACGTGGACGTTGGGGATGCCGTTCAACTTACTCCGGGGGTCATCCGGGGTGAAGTAACGATTAGGGCGGAAGCTAAGAAGAGTTAGAGAGAAGAGAGCATGAGGGCTTAGAAACAAGAGAGACAAGAGACAAGAGATGTATTAAAGAGAAGGGACTTCTTTATTTCATTTGGACTTGGATGGTGGATACAAGGGAAGGGATGAGACCTTATGGGTGTGTGGGTGTTGTGTGTGTGAGGGTGATATGGGTGAGTGTGTCCCCTTCTTACAACATTAAACCTTATTGTAAGCTTATAGGGGTGGTCTTGTGAAATTACGAAATACCCCTCATCTTTACTAAACCACTTTTTCTTTTTTTCTTCTTTTTTTATTTATTAGATTTTGCAAATAAACCCCCAAACTTTTACACTTTCATATTTTTCTTGGCTTTTGCAGTTAAACCCTCAAGCTATCATATTTTCACACATTTTCATAATTTTTGCATATGTTTCCTCAAATATTTCATCATTCCTTTTTTTCTCCAAAGATTTTGCATAAAAGCTCGACTTTTCTACAAATGTATTTTTTACCACATTTTGGTAACCGAGCCCTTTTTTTCTCTTTTTTTTTTTTAGAAAATCTAAAGGCCAACGCATGAGATGAAGGTTTATATTGAAAAAGCATGCTGACATGTAATACATAAAAGCATGCTACCATATATACAACTCATTACTCACTTAAGCAAGGAGTACAGGGTTTATAAAAGCAATCTAAGGTGAGGGTACCACCATGACATGGATTAACATTGGAATGATTGGGGATTTTTTTTTTGTTTTTGTAAATAAAATCCAGGCATTTTTTTCTTTATTGCATGGATGCAACCAAAATATATATATTGGATGGAATTCTATAAGGGCATCTACCTCTTTCAAGCTATAAGCACTTGACGAGCTTCTCAAGCATGCCTCGAGATTCATGCTAGGGTTATGAACATCATCTTGTTTTGCCGATCTTTTTTTTTTTGTTTGGGAAACATCAAAATGTTGACAAGTCAATTTGATGAAGAATTTCATTGATGAGACGTGATAAGGGTTTCAATGAATGGCAAAACATCAAATCCCAGAGAATATTTTTTTATGATCGAATGTTGTTTCTCGCCATTGATCTTCCCACTGCCTTGGGAAGGGGATCGAGATCTGGGATCGGAGAAGAGAACCAGCGATGAGGCTTCTTGGGTTCTGCCAGGGTGGTGACGACGGCAAAAGCCATATATTGTCACCACCTGTCCTCCATCTTGTCCTTGGCTTTCTCGAGCTCATTTCGTGGAAGCATTCCTAAAGAGAAAGAGAGAGATGCATACAAGAGCCTCCATGCTAACATGCGCGGTTCCTTCTCTCCTTCGTCGATGAAGGCAGAGTAGCCGCCAAACTTGGAGATGACGATGGCAACCTTGGTAGGAGCTTCACCGGGATCAGGTGATAGATCAAGATCATTCATTTTTTGGGTAAATTTTTCATGTAGTCACTGTGTTATGGCGGATTTCCACTTTGATCATCGTGTTTCAATTTGTTTCTTTTTGGTTATTAGATATCGATTTGTTTTCACCAGTTGGTCACTTGGGGTTTTTCGGCCAAATTTAAATGACATGGCGGCTGGAAATGCCATGTCATTATTTTTTTAATATTTCTCTCATCCCAGCTGGAGAGAGGATGCTGATGCGGCTAACTTAACCCCAGCAAGGATGCTAACTCAGCTCACTTAATTCGAGTCAACATCCATCTAATCTTCTCCTTTCCCATTCTATGCTAGGGTTCATCCATCCGATCCGAGGGAGAAAGGGACATCCGATCCCAGAGAGAGGGAGACATCCGATCCGGGAGTAGGGATGTAAATGGGGGGAACGGGGGAAAATAACCCCCCGTGGGGCGGGGAACGGGGGAAAATCCCTCCCCGCCTCGCGGGGCGGGGCGGGGGTGGGAGGGCATTCCCCGCCCCGCTCCCCGCATTGACCCCCATGGGGATTCCCTGATTTTTAATAATATATATATATATATTGAAAATAACTTATATGATTATTTATCTATTTTTTAAAAAAATTCAATATGGATATAAGATTATAAGGACCAAATATTTGGATTTATAATATATATTTTTGGTATTTATTAATAATGTTTTTAGATTTTTTTAGTAATATTAGATGTTACTCGCATGTGATGTACTGAATATAATTATATTAAATTTTTAATAAATTTAATAATTTTTTTATTTTTCTATAAAAAAATTAAGATAAAATTAAGATTATATAAAAATAAGATATTTATCAACTTTAAAAGATATAATATTTTTTTAAAAAAATTAATTTTTATTATATATTATGAGATAAAAATAATAAAAATTAGTTGGAAATAACATAATTTAGTATTATGTTATAAATATTTTTAATATTATTAAAAATAATATTGGTAAAAATTTTTATGAGAAATCGACAAGTGTCAAATAGGTCTTCTACTATATATATATATATATATATATATATATATATATTTTGATGCATAGTATTATTAGAATTTGATGTAATTAAAAAAATTGGTGGGGGGCGGGGATTCCCCGACCCCATGGGGATCCCCGCGGGGGAGTGAGTGGGGAGAATTTTTCCCCTGCGGGGAATCCCCGCCCCGCGGGAAGTGGGGATGGGGACGGGGATCCCATTCCCCGCCCCGCCCCATTTACATCCTTATTCGGGAGAGAGAAAGGGAGACACTCGAATCATGGGGTTTCTCAATTAGCGGTGAAGTGAGGAGAGGAAGAAGAAGTGGGTGCTCTGCTGCATGTGCTTGTTTTAAAATTTTGCAGGGACCAGCATAGTGGTCTCGGGGAACTGTCAGCTCTGTTTTGTGGTTGTCAAAATGGTCCTGAAAAATACATCTGTGTTTTGTGTAAATTTTGCAAACATTTAAAACTCTAGCATTTTGCTATTCAGCCAATTTTGTACTGGAATTCCCAGGAATCAATTGTATATTTATTTTGATGGTATGAAAAAAATGAAAAAGAAAAGATGATGTTCTCTTCTATATTCCGAGGATTCATTCTTATTAATTTTTATTCAGTTTCTGACTTCAATTCTGCAGAAAAACTGAAAACAGAAAAGCTAATGTTCTCAGGATTCATTTTTATTCAATTTATGATTTCAATTCTGCAGAAAAACTGAAAATAGAAAAGTTGATGTTCTCTTGTATATTATATCAAATCCATGAAAATACATTATAATGTACAAGAGGTTATACTGAAAAATACTAAATACATTATAATGTACAAGTTATTGTGAGTAAGAATCAATCCAATTAACTGCATAAATGAAATCAATACAACCACTAAGAATCTTTTCTCAATGACTACGAAAGCTCGAATATTAAAACAACCATTAAGAATCTTTTCTCCATTGAGCTTTAACCCACAGTGTCACGTATAACGCTCTCCAACCTACAAAAAACCAACCTCGGCTTCCCAATGGAATTTCTACACTGTCCTCGGCTTCCCGATTGAGATTGTACTCTCTCCTCGGCTACCACGACAACATGTGGTTCCTCTCCTCGCTTCACCGCTGATGGAGAAACCCCGTGATTCGAGTGTCTCCCTTTTTCTCCCGGATCAAATGTCTCCCTCTCTCTCGGATCGGATGTTCCTTTCTCTCTCGGATCGGATGGATGAATCCTAGCATAGAATGGGAAAGGAGAAGATTAGGTGGATGCTGACTCGGATTAAGTGAGCTGATGGAGAAACCCCCATGATTCGAGTGTCTCCCTTTCTCTCCCGGATGTCTTCCTCTCTCTCGGATCGGATGGATGAACTCTAGCATAGAATGGGAAATGAGAAGATTAGGTGGATGCTGGATTCGGATTAAGTTAGCCACGTCAGCATCCTCTCTCCAGCTGGGATGAGAGAAATATTAAAAAAATAGTGACGTGGCATTTCCGGTCGCCATGTCATTTAAATTTATCGATATTTAATTACCAAAAAAACAAATTGAAACACAGTGACTACATGAAAAATTTACCTTTCATTTCTTCTCCTCTCAACCCTACATGCATCCTTTCTAACCAAAAGCCAAAGGATCCGGCCACCATGTACATTGTTGAGGATTTTTTTTAAAAAAAATTGAATTTAATTATTAGTATTATTAATTATTTTTCTTTTTTATTATCATATTTAAATTTTTCTTTTCAACATCGAATAAGAATTAAATTTTTTTATTTAAACTCAAATTTTAAATCTATTTATTTATTTATATTTTTTAATCCGAATTGGGATTAAATTCGAGTTTTTAAAATTAATTTTTTTGAATCACTCAAATTTTTTAGTTTGATTAAAAATAGAATCAGGTTTTATTAATATTAAAATTTCCTTTTTTTTCAAGCATAAATAAACTCAAAATTTTGTTTATATTTAAAAATAAATCATTATTCATTGACTTTTATTTAAACTCAAATTTAAAACTTTTTTTCCTATATAAACACATATGTTCATGTGATTAAATTGTACTTTAAAAAAAAAACAAACGGGTTTGCTTCACTCTCTTTCTTGCTCTCCAATCCACTGCTTCTCGTGCTCTCGCTCGCTCGCTTCATGGAAGGCTTGCATAATGCTCCCCATTCGATGGGAACTACGATCATCGGGGTCACCTACGATGGTGGCGTTGTTCTCGGTGCCGACTCGAGGACCAGCACAGGTATCTATTTTTTGGTTTTTTTTTTGGTAGATATGAAGAAATTTTTGGGGAAAAAAAGAGGATTGTCTTCTTTTTCCTGTGTTGAATTTGAGCTCGGATTTGTGTTTTTAATTTGATTTTTCTTCTGATTTTTGTGTGTTTAGGGGATGTATGTCGCCAATCGGGAGTCGGATAAGATTACTCAGCTGACGGACAATGTCTATGTCTGCCGCTCTGGATCGGTATTTCCTGATCATTCTGTGGATTATTTGTGGATTATTTTTGTTGGTTATCTGAATTGCTTTTATTTCTCATGATATCAGTCTTAATTTGTTTGAATTGTGGCTGGGTTTGCTCTGTTTTGTGAGGATTCACTAATCTTTTTTCCATTGAATGGAGTATCTTTTGTACATGTTTATTTCTTATGTTGATCAACACTAACTTGTTTCGATGATCATTGGCTTTTGGTTTTTGCACTGTTTTTATAGATTGACTTATCTTTTTCCATTGAATGGATTATCCGTGTATTTGTTCATTTCTCATTCATTTTATAAATGATTGGTTTTAGTGCTTGTTGATTTTGCTCTGTTTTACAAGGCTTCTCTTCTTGTTTTTTCATTGAATTTATTGTCTATGTATTTCTTGAGTTCGCATGCATATCAGCGCTAATTTGTTCAAATGATTGTTGGTTTTTGCTTTTGTTTAATAAGGCTTTACATCTCTACTCTCATTTTATGGACTATCTGTGTATTATATCAGCATGATTGGCTTGATTGATTGTTGGACTGCCTTCTTCTGTGTTGTATAATGCTTGACTTCTCTTTCTTTATTGAATGGTTTATCTGTCTATTTCTTGTTTTCTCATGTATATCTGCGTTTATTGATTTGAATGATGGTTGATTTTGCTTTGTAGTATGTGGCCTCACTCATTGGATGGTTTATCTGTGTTTCTTGACTTGTCATGTGTATGGATGATAATTGGTTTTTGCTTTTATTTAGTAGGGCAAAGCAAAAGAGTGTCCTAATTCTTGGTGAGGCACATAAGTTGTGTTCTTTGCTGTAAATATGGGCATAAAGCAATTGGTGGAATTTAGGTGGGCCTTTTGCTAAGTGTAGAAGACCCATAAAGGACTACCTTACATTGATTTTTGTTACCCTCATTGATGTGTTATGTTAAATATGCACTTATTGATGTGAATGATGGTTAATTTTGCTTTTGTTGTATGTGGCCTCACTCATTTAATTTACAAATTTCATTGTATGTTGCCTCACTTCTCACTGTTGTATGGCTTTGTTTTCTCTTGTATGTGCGCACTTATCTGCGCTTATTGATTTGAATGATGGTTAATTTACAAATTTCTTTTTCATGGCAGGCTGCTGATTCCCAGATCGTCTCTGATTATGTCAGATATTTTCTTGAGCAGCACACGTAAGTTTATAGAATTGTGTTTCATTGACGTTATATTTGTCACGTTCTTTTTCCTTCAAGACCTGTTTTTAACAGTAAATAACATTGCTATTCTTATCTCTTTGTTATATGTATTTGTCATTTTAGCCCTTTTATAAATTCCCTATTGTTGCAATGGTGTTTATATCCTAATAAATGTGTTTTATCATTTTGGTTTCAATAATGTGTAAAAAATTGTGTACATGTCCTTTTTGACACAGGATTCAACTGGGAGAACCGGCAACTAGTCAAAAGTTGCTGCTAATTTGGTTAGGTTATTGTCATACCAGAACAAGGTAATCCTCATTGCCAACTTGTTTGAATAGTTGGGATTATTTCCTATACCACAAGGGATTTCAGTTTGGTTTTAATGGTAAATCGACATTGTACCATTACCTATATATATCCCTGTGGTTAAAACTATATTCACCACCATAGAACTTTCCTAGTATGCCTGCATATTACTATTCTGTCATCTGTTTGCAACCTTTTCTTTCGAATATAGCACACACGGCACATGATCTGTAATATAATCACATGATTTGATGAATACTGTGGTTCTTTTGTATGTTTTGTTCTACTCTCATTTTCACCATTCATTTTCAGAACATGCTTCAAACTGGCCTCATTGTTGGTGGCTGGGATAAATATGAAGGGGGACAGATTTACTCAATTCCGCTTTGGAGGGACTATCTTGAAAGAACCTTTCACTATTACGGTAAGTATGGCCTTTCAAGAAAGATCTAGATTTG
>NC_052486.1:21456400-21517741 GCF_009730915.1 Dioscorea cayenensis subsp. rotundata | reverse complement strand
TTTAAATACTGTAATTTTGAAAAATAATGAAATTTTTTATAAAATATAAATAATCAACTAACTTTAACCAATATTTTTAATCGATATAAATTATGTAAATGTGACAACTAAAAAAAATGAAGGGAGTATATAGAGAGAGAGAATTATGGAGCGATATGTCTATATTTTAAATCTAATGATGTCTTATAGTAGAGTTAAATTTATATTCAACAGTTACAATCATTCCATGCATAATAATAAATAATATTAAATAATTATTATGTACAATAAATAATAGTAAATATTTATAAATTTTTTTATATAATTAATAATTATAATTTTGAAAAACAGTAATTCTAACTATGTATACAGTTGATATTTATATATATATATAATATTCATTTAAATTTGTTGAATAAAAATTTATATCTTGAAAAACAGTCATTAATATATGTCAAACAAATAAAAGATTAATTGGATTATTGTTTTCTCCCTTTGTTTTGTAAATAAGTTATGCTTTTCAAAAATAGGGTTTTAATTTTTATTTTATTTTATCCTTGTTTTAAAACAAGACTTGTATAATTATCAAACCAATTAAAATGCAAAAGAAAAAGTCAGATACTCTTATAATTTAAGTTATTAAATTGTTTAAATCCTAATAATAAAACCTTAATATTATTTCAATAAAAATTCAAAATCCAAAACTGTTGTTCCAATTTATTCTCACAACAACTCACCACTACTTGGTTGGTGTATAAGCAATTAATTCAATTTTAAATTTTTTTTTACAAAAAATTATTAACACTAATAAATACTTGTTATTAATTAAAATAATAAAAAATAGCTTTAAAATATAACTTTTTCGGTCAAACAATTTAAAAATAAAATAAAATAAAATGAATAAGTTAAGTGAGATATATATTTATTGGAAGAAAGAAGACAAAGAAGGCATGCTGAATACTGTTACTTTGGTCCCACATTGAATTGACCTTTCATTCTACTGAGCTTCAATTTTCAATCATCATCAAATCAATTAATACTTCTTTCTCATTCTCATTCTTCTTCTTTTTTTAATGTGAAAGTTTATTCCTATAAATTTATATTATAAGTAAATGATAAAAAAAAATTCTAACATAAAAAATTTTAAAAATCTGTTTAGCATGGTTTATAATAATTAATATATTTATATATTAGATATTTAATTAGTCTCTATGTTTTTGAAAATTAATCTCGATTACATATATACAAAAGCTTCTTATAAAAATCATTTATTTCAATGACTTAAACTTCTACCATTTCGACAAACTCTTATGAGATGAATGTATATATATATATATATATGAATATTTATAAAATTTAGAGTTTTTTTTACTTACATATTATTATGAAAATAAAAATTTGCTTATATATTCATTTATAATTATATTGATTTGCCAGTATACTTGGTTTGACAAAAAAAAATCAAATATAAAAATTTATATAATATATTTTATAAAAACATGCATAGTTATATAAACAAATGAAAGTATTTTATAAAGGTGTATAAGTAAATATATTTTTTATTAATATGTCTCAATAATGATTCACTCTTGTAGAGATATTTAAACAATTCTCTTTGAAATTTACTATAAAATATGACTGGGTTTCACTATTATTATACCACTAAACTTTAATAAAATATCATTTATAATTTGCCAAACTCACCTAAATTCTTGTGTATTGTGTGTACATACTCGTGCAATTATTATTATTATTATTATTATTATTATTATTATTTATTTTTTCTTTTTCTTTTTATTTTGCAATTTTGAGGGTTTTACTCACAAAGTACTTCATTTTTACCAAACAAATGATATATAATAAAGTTTTCATTTATCTAGAATACAACCTAGATAAATTGATGTATTAAAGGAGAAATCATAAATAATTGAGTAAAGATGATGATAAATATGAATTATTTAATTTTCTCATATTCAATACAGTCAATTTATGACCAATGTCATTTTTTTAACAAACTAGATAAATCGGATCAAAAATATGTACAAATGTGAAATTAATACCTTAACACATTTATGTTAAGATTCAAACCAGACTCTTCGTAAAAAACACAAACATCATATATAGGAGACTTGATCCATTGGATCAAGAGGTAGTTGGTAAGTCAATAATATTTTGTAATAGTAATATCATGTTTGACTTCTATGAATATTTTTCACATCTATAGATTGAAACAATTGATTATTTAAAATAAATAGGAAAATTGAACCATATTTATCAATTGGTAGTTGTTACTTGTAATAATCAATGGTAATTGAGACTTCTCTTCAAGCTATTTGTGGTTAATTACTTCTTAATTGGTCTAATGACTTAATTAATTGTATGTATGACTTCATTTTATTTTAGGACAATTGAAAAGTCAAACATTTTTTTCTAAAAAAAATAATTGTAAATGTTCTATGACATTAAGAAAATTAAATGTTTGTTTATTAAGAAGTCTTGGTTTAGTGCAAAGGAAGTATTTTAAATAATAAGCATTTAAAGGTCCTTTCCAATAATATTTGGTTAAGTAATAATTAATTATACATTTGTCAAAACATGCCTAAATTGACAATGAAACTTGATGGAGATATGAGAGAGAAACAATGTGTATTAATTATAAAAAAATGTAGCATAAAATGTTCAAGTATTCTTCTTCCAAGTCATATGAAAATAAATTTAATGATTATATATATATAAACACTAATATAATAGATTTCAATGTGTTCATTAATTCTAATTCTTGTTAATTAGCAACATGACTTGATACGTAAATAATAACATGTGGGAAAAAGGATAAGTTACTTTACAAACCATCGATTAAACCATAAATTCTTATTTATTGAATGTTTTTTTTTTGAAAAAAATATAATTAAAGTTTGGTAATAATTTCATTTATAAACTTTTTTAAAAAGCTAAAAGCTCCCATTTTTCATTTTTATCTTTTTGTAATATTTTTTTATCCCTCATTGTTATATTCTCTCTCTTACTGAGACACACATATAGGTAATAATACCCAAATTAGTTCCTCTACTTTTCCCTCTCTTCCATTTTGGTCCATCTACTAAAAAATGCTTGCAGTAGCTCTCTACTCTTGAAAATGGTTTTACTTAGTCATTTTTATTCTAAAATGGGCTAATTAATGGTTGTATTTTCAAAAGTAGAGAACTAGATGGGAAGAGATTAAGAGTAAAAAGACTAAATTGGGTTATTTTCAAGAGTAGAGGAACTAGTGGAGAGCATTTATGAGTAGAAGGACCAAAAGAGAAGAGAGAGACAAATAGAGGGATCAATTCAGGTATTATACCCATATATATAAACTGCTGAATAGAGTATGAAATAATAAATCCATATTAATTAACTTCATCGGGACGTTTATAGAAAATCCTTCAATTTGAAAAATATGAGAAAAAGCTAGGTAGTCAGAAACGGACCGGACCTTTGAACCGGAGAAGGTCAAGGTTCAAGAGTCAAGAGGTCTGACTGCAGTCTAACCGGGTTGAACCGGATTTAATATATAAAATTATAAAAATATAAAATAAAACATATTAAATGATTTTAATAAAAAAATCTAATGATTCTATACCACTCATTAGATTATAAATTTACAATACCATTCATTAATAAAAAAAATCTAATGAACCTTACTGTATGTAACTATGTATAAATTATATATAATATTTCTTTCATTATTCACATTGGTTACTGAAGTTCTTTAGAAATAAAAAGCTATTATTTTCAAATGACATCATGAGGATTATTATGAGGTGTGTTGCCCAATTGACACATTTTAGCTTAAACGGATCTCGCTAATGAATTTAAAAGATAAAAAACTTTTTCAGATGATTTCGATTGGCCGGGCATGTTATAAGTGGAGAACAACCAGGATAATATAACAAGCCGTTTCATAGACCAATCATGTGAAGCGCGAACTATCATGCTTGAACCGGTGATTAAATTAAACTAGATGGCTTGATTGATTTACTTGAAATTTGACACCATATGAACCAACCTGGTTCATCCGGTTCACGGTTGAATCGGCCGGTTCGTCCGGTTCAAGACCAGTTTTTTACTCAACCGATTTTATGGCTTGAACCGGACCGGCTTAGTGCCCAGGTCCGGTCCAACCCGGTTAGACTGACCGGTCCAGTCCGGTTCTGACTTCCTAGGAAAAAAAATGTATAGAAAGAAAACAGATGTTTTTAGGTGGAGAGGTTGAGAAACTTTGGATATTGATCTAAACTCTCCACAATCCTAAGCCTTATATATATATATATATATATATGGACATGATATATATAGTTAATATTTTATATAATTAATATTTTAACACATGTATGCTCTCATTTTATATAAATTAATATTTAAACACTTCTCTCGTTAAGAGCATCTACCCAAAAGACCCGAAACCAATTGATGGAGAGATGCTTAATATATATATATATATATATATTGGAATTGCATCAAGGAGAATAAAATAATAAATTCATATTCGCCTGTTTTAATTTTACATACATATTTTTTTAAAATGTTAACAAATGAAATTAATCACCTAAAATCATAAAACAAAAACCATCAACAGAAAAACAACTCCAAAACCCCAAACCCTAACCCTAACTAAAGAAGAAGAAGAAGAAGCAGAAGAAGAAGTATCCTGATCAGACTCCAAAATAGAACTCATCTTAAAATTAGGGTTAGACCCATACAATGCCTGAACTCCTTCAACATCATCAACCCTAAGTTCCCTCTTCATCATCCTCGGACTCAGACTCGGAAACATCACTGCATCACTCTCACTAGAGTGAGCAAGCCCAAGCACATGCCCAATCTCATGAGTAACAACTGATTCTAAGTCCACTGCAACCTCAGACTTCTCGTCGGCAAAGTTCACTGACCACCGTTCAGCTGCATCCAAATGCAGCCTTCCGTTCTCCGGCGAGAAGGCATGTGCAAGCACCCCAAGAACACCATCAAATGGTTCTCCATCACCATGATCACCTCTGTAAAAGCCAAGCTTCACATCGGCTTCTTCGTAGTTATTTTCTTCGATGAAGGTGATTGGAATCACTCTCGACCACCGGTCGAATGCTCGGCTCACCGACGCAATTATATCGGCTTTTGATATGTAGTTTATGGTGTTGTGAGGGGAGAGGGAGTAGGAGAGAGTTATTGGGTGTGACCGGGACCACCGAGGCTCGCCGGGGAAGTATTGGAAGGTTTTACGACGAGTGGTGGTGGTGTCGGAGACGCCACATCTCGGAGACATGAGATTGGTGAGTGTGGGTTCATCGAGGTGGCCGGAGATTGGGAGGTTGAGTTTGGATTGGTAAAGGGAGATGGCAGTGGCTAGAGAGTTGTCGAAAGTGTCGGTGAAGTTTGCGGCGATGCCGGGGAGGTAACCGAAACGATTGAGGTAGTGTTTGAGATCGGCGATGCCGGAGAGTTCATCACCTTGCTTGGCTCCGGTGAGGTTAGCAAAAGCTTGCCATGTGAATTGAGGAAGTGAGGGTGGAAGTGGTCTTGAGGAAGTGAAGGAGAAGAGAAGGGAGAGGAGAATTATTATTGAAGACATTGTGATCTTTTTTGGGATTAGTGTTAAGCTAATTAGGTTTTGTTTTTTGGGGGAAGTACTTAAAATGGAGGTTATGGTCAAAAGTTTTGTTTGGTTGTTTGGTGTTGTGTGTTTTTGTTTGGTGGATTTTGTTGTGGAAGTTGATGAATGGGTAGTGATTCTCTTAATTTGTTGGTGGCCAACTGAAGTTTTCATGTTTGTCTCTGTGTGTGTGTTGCGTCTTTTATTTTATTTTTTAATGTTTTGTTTTGAGTTGATTGTATTTATTTATTGTTTATGATGAATTAATGTGTTTATGAAAATTACAAGTGATTATACAATTTATACTTTGCATGATATACTAATTAGAGTAAATATGATTGATCACTTTCCTACTATATATATATATTTAATAAATAACCCATAACATACATCTCAAATCTTCAATCATATTTTGAAAATAAATCAAACATTTAACTTTCTATTAAATTTTTAACTAACTACGTACCTAGGAGTTAACTTGCCACTAAGTCAAACCTTTAACCTTTTATGAGAAAGTTAACTATGCCACCACTAATTATACACTTGAAACCAAATGAATTTTTATTTATTTGATTTTTACCATCCACAAATCAAACATATAATTTTGTTGAAAAATTATACAATTACTCATTAAATCATTGTTTCAACAAAATTATTGGCATATTAACACGAAAGATTGGAGAAGTAAGACAAAGAAAAATGCCAATTGCCAAGAACTAACTCTATTTACTAATATGCAAAACTTTAGACTAATAGTCTTTGAAAACTTGAAATAAAACTTAAACAATAGTCATCAACGTCTTGCTTACATACATTTGCAAAATTGAATAATTATCATTATTATAAATTGATAAAAATTATAATTTTCTTCTATACATTTATAAACCACAATAATTTCCTTATACACTCCATTGACCATAAATTAACTAAACAAATCATATATATATATAATCATCCATAAAAAACATGCATGTATTTTCATAGACTTCTTAAGTTGAATTTTATATATATATAATCATCCATAAAAAAACATGCATGTATTTTCATAGACTTCTTAAGTTGAATTCTATTCATATAGCTATATATATATATATATACATTTAAAAAAAAATAATATATCAGTTATTAATATTATTATGGTTTGTTCACCAAATATATGTGCACAATTATAACCCTTAAAATTATTATAAAAAAAATTTGTATATTCACATAAAAAAGAATCATTTTATCCAAACTTATTACAAGCCAAATAAGAAAAACAACGTCATTTGAAAGTGATATTAATTAAAGGGAAGCATGTTAGAACTCAAAACTAAATCAATGTTTTTTATGAGGCCAACCATCAACATCGGATCTGGACCGTTGAGTTACCCGAATAAGTCCACGTGGCATGAGATGACTTGAGAGATCGCCCAAGTGGGAAGTTAGATCACAATTGGTACTTGCGTGTCCGACTTCCCAAATCCGAAACCAAATTCCAACTAACTTCCCGGAAGTAAGAGCTAACCTAAAGAAACTGATGGAAAACCGCTCTGCTTGTCTTCATCTTGTGTATTTAATTAAAGTTAATTAAACTTATAAAAAACTAATAACTAATTTGTTTTTTCTTAATTTAATTTATAAGTTTTGTTGGGTTGGAAAATAAAATAATGCGATTGTGGAAATTTTTTTTTTTTCAAATGTTGGGTTGTAGAAAAAAATTTGTTTGAATAAATCAAAATTTGACTTAATTGATACTAATAAAAATTTAATATTTTCAAATTAAAATTTTATTTTTTTAATAATAATGAACATATAATAGTATTACCAATATTTAAAAATTAATTATCAGATATATTTATCCTAAAAAATTAAATTCTTAATAAAAAAAATATATGTAGGAAGCTTGTCCCAAGTTATGTGATTGGATAAATAATACTTATTATCGAATACCATATTTAAAACAGATTTGATGTATTTACTTTTTATTTTAAAGTTAATTAAAAAACAAAAACTAAATCAACATGTATATTTCACTGTTTGGTAAGATAATTCGATAATTAACGTTAAAATAAACTTCATTATACCTATTGGTTGTTTTTGAGCACTCTATATGTGTTTGAAATTATAATTTTAACTTTACTTAAAAAAATATCTATCTTCTTAGGAAGTGTAAATTTGATAGACAGAGGTAAAAATATAACTTGTTTATTAAATGATATAACTTCAAAATATAAAATAAAATTATGTCAAAACAAAAATATATGGCAATTATATATATATATATATATATGAAACTTTGAATGTTTAGAAATATACATTAGAAAATGCATTATTACTTATCTATTTTAAATGATAATAAACAGTCAAATTGACTAAACATATGTAATGAAAAATCTCAGCTTGCAATGCATACATATAAAGATTGGAGAAACTCTATGATGGTATGATTTAGAGCCATATATATGTGTGCGTGTAAGAGAAAACAGATGAATTTTTATTTTTTTCATTTATGCATTTTTTAAATTAGGAATTTTTACTGTGAATGGGCCTAACAAAGAGTGTGGGCTGGTTTCCGGCCCATTGGGTCATAAGAGAAAAGATAGAAAAACCCCACCAGAACATATTGGTGTTCTATGTAAAAAAAAAAAAAAACTCTCATCGTCTATACATTAAATTAAGCTATCTTATTTCTAATGTTATAATTAACAAGAATCTCATCAATGTCTGCTCAAAATTAATTTCCAGACCAGGTTTTTATATTTCATAAACACTACAATTATTCTCATCAATTTCATATTTACCAATGTTTTTATCATTTAAAATTAATGTCAATGATCATTGTAAACTATCTTTTGTTCCTCCAACACTGTGTCATGGTCTGTAATTATTAATTGCTTGAAGCGTTGCATTGGAGTGAAGTTCCAATCGTAGAATTAGATTTCGAATAATACTTTGTAAATCTTCTATTTTCACGTATATTATAATATATATACTATTCTATTTGAAATGAACAAAAAGTGCCAACAGGCTCATAGCTCAACGGCATAAATCCACTTACATAAGGTGCTAGTAGAGAATATTCATTATCCTGAATTTAAATCATTTCAATTGCAACATAGTAATAGCAGCCCCGTGTGAGCTCAGGCTTGCCACCCGAGACCCTATTCTAGGGTGAGGATACAAAACTGGATGGTTAATCACTGATCCTACGCATGCCCTTAACACATAGCTTGTCTTAAAGCTACAAACAAGCCAAGCCAAGCCTGACCATGCTCAAGCTTGATTCGTCACTTTTTTAACTGAGCTCGAGCCTATGCTAAACTGAGCTTCATGAAATTCTGAAGGCCAGACTCGTCTCATTAGCTTGATAAACCTCCATTATTTTTTTTATAAATAATACATTATTATTATTATTATTATTAAAAAATTATTGTTTTGAAAGTAATATTAATTTTTTTAAATGAAAATTATAAATTAATCTTCTCTTTTACTTAAATTTATATTAAAACAGTTGTAATAGTTTTCACAAATTATTATTAATGATCTCATAAACAACCATTTAATATTACTATAAACAATTTTATAAATACTTTATATAAGTAAGCTTAGTAATAATGCTATAAACAATTTTAGCAATAATTCTTATAGATGAGCTTGTTAATAATAATATAAATGAGCCTCTTAATACCTTATGAACTCAGAAATCACACTCAAAACTCATTTCTTTACCTTAATAAGCAAGCCAAGGAGAAGCCTTAGTGAGTCAGAACTCATTTTTTCCCCTTAATAAGCAAGCCAAGGCGAGGCCTTAGTGAGTCAAGTCTTCAAGCTTTCAACGAACATATTAATTCATTTACAACCGCACTTGAGAAAAAAAATACATACTTAGCAAGCTCGTGAGTAGACTCATTATCAAACTTGCTTGACATACTCATTAGTAGGCTTGTGAGCAAACTCATTAAGCAAGATCATTTAACAGACTCATTAAACAGGCTCGTTAACAAACTCGTTAAGAAGGCTCGTGAGCAAGTTTGTTTCAAGGCTCGAAGGTCTCTACTCAAGAGATGATAAAAGAGTAGACTGGCGAGCCTTAACAAGCAGAGCAGTGAATGTCTCGAGCTCGGCTTGATTAATTATTCGAGCTCAAAAATCAAGCTCGAGCTCTGCTCATTTATTTAATGAGTGAGTTTTTTTTTTATTTTTTTAATCAAGCTTCGAGTAGCTTGCAAACGGTTTAGTCCATTTGCAGCCCTAGCCCTAGCTTATCTATATTTGGATAAAAAATAAAATAAAACAAAACAAACAATAAGTCCCCCTAATTTAAATAATCCACATGTGGTCTTAAAATTTCAGTATTCCCAAAAATCCTATTTTTCCTCGAAGTTACTTTTCGGTCCTATAATTTTGTCCAAATATTATTAATCCATTGAGAAGATGAAAATGATGCAAGCACACATGTCAGCCAAAAAAAAGTTACACACGTGTGATAATTCTAAGCTTCCACAGCAGGTGGTAAATTGGAGTAAATGTGAAGAAGAGGGTACAGAATGGATACTTCACATCAAGTTGAAAAACAAGGGCATGCATGGTAATTGTGCAGTAAAAAGGACCTCCTATTGAAAAAGCAAGTGTGTGGTTATCCATTGTTTTTTCTAGACAAGACCGAAGTGCAAATAATAATGATCAAGGCCATCCAGTTTAGGGCAAAAGACAAATTTCTCACTGTTTTAAGGTGGTCCTCTCTATATGACTTCCCTACCCCAAAGGTTACCTATACAATACAATAGGAATGAACCATTTCAAGTACTACACATATATATAGATATGTTATCTTTATTAGACCCTAAATCCAAACTATGTTAAACTATATATAAAATACATTAATATGGGCTTTCAAAGAAAGTCCAAAATCTCAAGTCTACACTTTAGCTTTGGATTTTTGCAATTATTTACAATGGAGTACAAAAAACAATGGGTGTTTGAATTCAAAGTTAAAACCATGGGTGTTAATTTATAAATTTATTTTTGTTGATAAATTTGTGAATAAAATAAGATGTTAGTTAAAAAAGAAAAAAAAAGGAAAATTAGGGAGAAATTGGATCATCAAGTCCATTACTACTACAACGTCACCAAGCTAGCATTTTTGGTCTTATACACATCAGTAACTTCTGCTATCTTGGTAATTTAATTTAAAATAAAAATATAGAAATGAAAATAAATGGCAAGTGAAAAATTATGTGATGCTTGTTGAGTTGTGTACTAATGTATATTCATGTGCCATGCAAACCCTTCATTTCATATCATCAATGAAATAATAAAAAATAGCAGGTATGGGATGTCATACTCACTAGTGGCTAAGATTAAATAATTCACTTATTTTAGGACCTAAATGGCCTATTTTAAATTTAAAAGTCAAAGTAACCGAAATATCTAAGTTCAGAACTAATAAAGGTATACTTCGTTCTAACTAATAAAATAAAATTTCCGTAGTTATATTCTAAAAGAATACCAAAAGAACCACACTTCCCACTAAAATGCTAAGTTGTAAATGGAGACCTGCTTTTCCAGGTGCACGCTTATAATAACCAGCCAATCTTTTTTTTTTTAAAAAAAAAAAACCTTTATGCTTGTGTTCAATGAAGTTTAATACCTTAAAGTTTCAAACAGATGTATACATCCTCATGTCCAACCATATTTATCAATCAATGTATCTATCTAACAAATACTCAAATAGATCCTCACATCCAACGTACCGTCTTTGTCAAACAACTTTGATGTTGGTCCACCAGAGATTGACACCTTGTTTGTGAGATCCAGCTATACAAATACTTATATAATAAAAACTAACACTTGATTGATATCACTTTGTTTAACCCGTATAAAAAATTATAAAGTTCCATTAGATTTTACTTTGATCTCAGCTATTAGTTTAACAAAGACAAGTACCTGACAATGCATTACTTAATTTTTTTAATAAGTACTGTTTAATTTAAAATGCATTGATTAAACAAGTCCAATTGAACCAAGAAGGCAAGAATAAATATAAATATAATATAAGTCATAAGAGAATTAAAATAATATATAAAGGTTGCAAGAGGATAATCATACTCACAAGAGTCACAACTGAGAGTTGATATTTCACTTCTTTTACTGATCAGAAAAAGGTTAAGGATTCAAGTCTTCCACTCTGTCCAAAATTTCTGAACTGTATCTCTCTCTATACATAGAAGGAAATAGTTAAACTCAGGAGATACATGTATGTACGCTCCATAAACAAATAAGATAGACATCCAAACTACTGACTTTTATTAGTTCATGCACAAGGTTGTGGGCATGGGGTCAGAGTCGTCTTTCCAGTTCACACTCACTTTTTCTCCCTCACTTAATAGATATAAAAATCAAATGAAAAGGACTGAAATGTTTCAACCATGAAATGAAAGAAAAGGAGAAAGAGAGAGAGAGAGAGAGAGAGAGAGAGAGAGAGAAGTGAAAACGACTTAAAAGTGGCAATCTCAGCATAAGTTTTCAGTGAAGCACATGAGAATATATATACATTAATTACATTGTACCCATAGCTATTACCACAACTAATTGCTCTCTATCTCTATCTTTCCAACCATCTCCTAAACTTTTGTGAACCTCAAAGTTCTTCTTCTACGTATATATGCGCTCTTCTATGGCAACACCTATATATATATATATATATTTCACAAGCTTTCTTGCCAGCATCTTAGTGCTTAAATCTTTGATCATAAGCTTAAAGTCCATCTTTTGTACTTATATACATCGATAAACATCTATATTTCTATTGCAACCTCTATCTCTCTCCACCGCCTTCTGCCCTCTCTCTCTCTCTCTCTCTCTCTCTCTCTCTCTCTATATATATATATATATATATCCACCGCCTTCTACTCTAGTTTCCATAGTCCAAAAACCTCAGCTTATCCTCTCTTACTGCTCCAACCATCTTCTATTTTTCTACAATAGCCTTTCTTCCTCTCTCTATCTATTCTTCTTCTTCTTATTATTATTATTATTATTATCCATCTCCCTGCCCTTGCAAGTACTACGTCCAACGCCATCCATTCTGTTTCTCTTTCTCTCTAGGATCCTTCTCCATCTTCATCCTTTCTCTTTCTCTATTCTTCTTCATCATCATCATCCTCCTTTCACTTTCTCTCTGTACTCATCCTCTTCTTCTCCATCACCTTTTCTCTTTCACTTTTCTCTCTATTCTTTTTCTTCTTTTTCTTCTTCTTCTTCATCCTTTCTTCTCTCTATTCTTCTTCTTCTTCTTCTTCTTCCCCGTCTTCCTTTCCCTCTCTTTACTCCTCTTCTTCTTCTTCTTCTCCATCATTCTTCCTCATCTCATAAAACTAAAATTAGAAACCATGGAAAGCATAAACACCGTGTGTTGCATGTGCGGCGACGTCGGTTTCCAAGACAAGCTCTTCCAGTGCATGCGTTGCCACTACCGCTCTCAACATTCGTACGTATCTATATATACTATATATGCCCTTAATTAATTCCAACACTAATGCAAATACATACATAAATACATACATACTAAATATATATTTATATCGATCTCTTGCTGATCTTCTCTTTCCTTTCGCTGCTTCAAGGTACTGCAGTAACTACTACGACGACATCCAATCCGCCACCTCCAGCATCTGTGACTGGTGTCTCAGTGAGCAACGCAACGCATGTGCAACTAATACTAGTAAGACTACTACCACTACTCATTTAATGATCTCCAAGAAACAGCATGCTCAACATGATCACAAAGACGTAGGCCGGTCTGAATACTCAAGCATGGACAAGATCAAACAAACCAGTGACCGTGAAGAGGTTGCTAACCGGCAGGGGAAGAGCACAACCACCGGAGCATCCTCCTCTAAGCCATCTGGTCGCAGGTACAAGCTCCTCAAAGATGTTCTCTGCTAAGCAATAACCTGCCCTACTGTTAAGGCATGTGCATATTAGTTCTTTTCTCCCAAACTAAGCTTTTCATGTACTATCTCTATATTCCAAGTTTCACCACTCTATATGTGACATATAAACAATTATATATATATATATATATATATATTTGTGTGTTTTGTTAATTTCATGTAAGTGCGTGTGTATAAAATTAGGGTTTAGCAATGAAACAATGAATATATAAATATATATATAATAGGGTTTTGAAATGGCAAAACAATGAGGACATAAGTGTTCATTGAATAGATTCAGATTTGGAGGACCTTCATGATATCCACAAACCTCATATGCTTCATCTTTTTGTTGATTGAAAATGGGTCTTTGGTTGCCATGCTCCCACGTATCCTCTAACATTAAATAGGTAGCATGTACACTTGGGAATCCTTACGCAAAGTAGGGTGCACTAATGTGGGATCTCATACTGTGTCCTGATTCATTAACATCATGGTTATAACTTTAATGCCCTTCCATGTTTAAGTGAGACCCTACCATGCAACGTAGTTGTCCTTATTATCTCCAAGCGCTATACTACGTACATCTGAGGTCATAATTCCTTAGCTTCAAAGTAAGCATTTGTATGTATATATACATAGCGGTGGACGTGCATCATGCATTAACTACAGCAGAAAACACCCCTTTGTCTTATGTAGTCAATTACCATATCATTTTTAAGATTTTTTGAATATTTAATTTTTGCATATTGCTAAATAGTGCTGGCATAGCAATATAACATCATGTCTAGCTAGAATCATAAGTTCATAACATATCATAATTTATAGTAACATCATACAGAAAAATCACTCATTTATCAAAGAAAAAAAAACTATTAATTTAATATTAAATAACAGAATTATTATCATATGATCAACATTTACATGGACATCAAGTTAGCACAAAGTTGGGGACCAAAAGGCACTTCAAATATTGCAGACATTTCCACGTATGGTTGAGAAGTTTTAGTGCACTTATATAATAGATCAATTGTGCCTATTTTCATTATAGGCATGCAGTGAATTGCACACACTTTAAGAAAGATACATGTAGATTTGCAAGAGAAGAATGTAGAAGGTTAGTGATAAGAGGTGAGACATGAATGGAGATGGCTTCTACCACAACCTAGTTTAATGGGGAAAGACTTGGTCAGGGAGGTGCATTGAAGGAGAGGAAAGGGGGAGTTGGTGCGGGTGGAGTCATTTACTCCAATACGTCCACATATATTGATTTCTTTCTAAATGGTGGGTTTGCATCCATGGATGCTTGCTCGTGACTCTGTGTGTGTGTGTGTGTGTGTTTTGTGGTGGAGTGCATATATTATTAAAGAGTACAAATGGACGGTCTTCCAACCTTTTCTTATTCCGTTTGACCAAACATGGGAAACCAACAAACATAAACCAGTGAAAACAAGAGAAACGAAAGCGACTGTTTTATATATACATAGAAAAAGAGCAAACACAGTGAAAACAAGACAGAGAAAGGTCTTTATTATACATATATAAGGGAAAAAAAAAAGAAGAAAATATATGAAGTGGGAGGGGCCCGGCACGCTGAGATGTTATGAAATAAAAAGTTATAAATAATTATTAATTTGAAACTTTTTGCGATGAAATAAAATGAGGTTTAAAAAAAAATTGTAAGAATTTCATTTTCCAAATTTTCACAAATGACAGAAGAAAAAAAAAAATCAGCCCTCGTCTAAGTTTCTCCACTATCTTGTTGTTTGAAACATGCATACACTCAAGGAAAAAGACAAACGAAAATAGACAATATATATATATATATATATATATATTATTTTTTATTAAAAAGTTTAAATTATTATAAGCATATTTTTCTATTCTATTTAAGATGATTTCTTTCTGTTCTTATCAAAGTCATTTCCGTGGGAAGAATTCTATTCAAACACTCAAAATTACCATATAATTTGCACATGCTAAAGCACTATATGTAAATGAGTTTGTTTAACAATAAACTTTAGTTTGAGATAATGTTTTATAAGCATAAACTTGAGATAATTTTAATATCTTGAATTGCACATATTTATAAATAATATTATCAAGTACTGAATTAGTTGATAAATTCAAATTATATATGTCATAAACAAATCAACCATATTATAACATACAAGTTTTTTTATTTCAACAAAGTCAAAACAATTAAAGTAAATTATAATTATATAAAATACGAAGTCCTCTAATCTCTGTGTCATGTTATTAATGTGGTGTCAACTAATATAATCACAATTTGGCACTTTATCCCAAGATGTGTTTGTGTAGACACCATTTATAGAAGACAAAGAAGAGACAGAGTATGGACAACAAGCGACAAGTGGTGACGGAGGAAACCCTAGGAACGGGAGGAAAGGTTGCTTGTTCTCATCCTATGTGAGTGGATTGTCATTTCATCCACAGGCAGCTAGACAAAGCCATTTTTAATTCTATCATTATTAATGATCATGTTCATAACCATATTGTTATTCTTAGAAGTCTTTTTAATGCTTATCCAGTAGGACCTATAAGCCTCTTGTTTCTAGCATGTCAGGCAGCATGCTTGCATCCTATGTGTGTATATATATATACACTTATAGCTAACAAATGATAGGAATAAAAATAAGCATAAAACATAAATACTGATCTTACAACCCGTGAACTTCTAGGTCTATTTATTTTATAACACTGATGATTCTTAAAAATTATCTAATTTTTCCTCACATGCCAATATTAGCATAGTCTAGTGATAAGTACCTTAGCAGTGGATGAATAAACACAGATTCAAAACTTTGCACCCGCGGTACTATAAAAATAGTATATATAAATTTAAGTATACAAATATTATTCTTTTATCAATTTAAATCTTAGTTATTTAATGCCATGTTAGTTCATATATATCAAAGATGAAGACTGGAAAGCGAGACAAAGGAAAATAATGCTGGTAAAAAAACAGAATGTGCATAGGCAAACAAAAAGACACTAAAGCCAGGTGAGCGGACAAGTGGAAAGGGTGGGTGTGACGAACCTGTTTTTAAGCCAGTCATTGGGAGTTTGGACCAGGCTCAGTGTATCACACAACTGTCTCCCATACAGGCCTTGTCATCACTGCTACCAGTCCTGGGATAAGGGGCACAAATATTCAATCTTTTATATAAAGTTTCCACATTATATATATATATATAGACAAAAAAATCCCAGAAGAAATATATGTAATTTCAAATTCTTTAAGGCGATGGAAGAATAAAAGTTTTCTGACCTATAAAACAATAAATTATACTATGAATCAACTAGTCACCAAGTCCTGCAATAAAACAAGAGATATTATTTCTGATATGATCATGTTAGAAAACATATTATGTAACCAGTGTATTATTTTTCTCTTTGGATCTTCGTGCAGATATGCCTTTTGTTGTGTTTATGGCAGCCCCTCTTTTTCGCTAAGCCGGGTACAACAAAAAATCACACTTTCCACTGGATTGCACCTGCAAAGAAGCACATGTAGTCCACTATTTGCAAAGTGGGAACTGAATCTCTTTCTTTTTAGTCCCCACAACCTTCAATGGCTGAACATTGTGGTTCACTGCCAGATTCATGTGGTTTTCAGCCCTCTTTCATGTACTGCACTAATGGAGATTGATTCATGAAATATTTTCTTTCTATTTTAATCCTAATATGGCACAAGAATTTGCTTCAACTTTTGGTGTCTTGTATTTTATTCTTAGCTCAAAAATGATACCCAACATATGTGTACTACACAATGCTCCTCTTGTCTGGGCTTTAAACTTTTAAGTTCCGTTGAAGGTAGATAATAGTAGACCTCTAAGGCCAAAATGCCCTGCAATCTCAAGGTGTCAGTGTAATTGCACTTGAAAATTTTCATACCTACACTATAAATACAAAACGTTGGAGTGATTGCATTTGGGTTCAAAAGTGATCGTACTCATGGGTAATATGTTAGGTAAAACCTTCAAAGCGATCTACCTAAGGTTAAAAAAAAAGCATAACAGGTTCACAAGATTATATTGAGCTTCAACATCACAGGCACTAACCATGTGTTAATCCACTGTACATACCTTGAGTAAGGCTTCAGGTTTAAATTTCTGTCTCAAGCTCGAATGTTGAGTCTTGTCATTCTTCTGGCAATTATCTGTTGCAAATACAGCGTGCATTCGGCAAGAAATTACAATAACTAGCAATGACAATTAAGTACCAAGAAAATACACAATATCCAGTTTTTCATCCATGTCAAAAAAAAGTTCATATCGGTAATGGTACGTCCATGTCTTACGTTATACTCTGCAGACAAACAATAATAAGGACACAATTCATTAATTGTAGCAATCTTTGGATTTAAATCATCAATCCTAGACTTTCAAACGAACAATTGTGTGCTACTTGGGTGGTACAGGTAGATGTTCTGGTATGCTAGTTTATTCCAAAGGCATCGACTTTGAGTTAAAATTCACGTGACAAAAATTTGCATGTTTTATCCGCATATCACTTTTCTTTGCATCCTACGCACCTAAGTCATAGGAACTAGAAGTTTTTAAAGCTTGATTCATGAGTAAGCTAACTAAGAACCTCATGTCACAATCAAAACGCCAAAGATAATGTTGTCTAGATTAGACCCCAAATAACACATACCATCTCCAAATGGCATCTGTGTTCTTCCTGTTGTGCCTTAAATAAATGTGAACATCTTGTAATATAATAAATCAGCTGTAAAATATGAGAATGTAACTTATCTAAGTCATAAACAGTCTCAAACTCAGGATCATTCAAGTGATTAAAATCTAAAGCCCCAGATCATTGTATTGATTGCAGAAGAATCTCTTGAACAACTGATTTACAATACTACACAACTAGATTTGGAAGACAGGTTGAAAACTTAACAGAATATCCTCCACTTCTAACATATGGAACATCTCTTTCAGAAGTGAGGAACCATGACGACATCAATGAACAATAAAAGCTTATGTATTCATTTACCTCAACAATGACCTGACTGCTACTGAACTAATTACTGCATACAAGGCTTCCGCTTGGTTTCTAAGGTTGATACAAGACAATGTACAGTTGTCTGAAAGATCTCCGATGGAAATTTCAAGAATTCTGGCAGATCCAAGCATATTTATGCACTGCAACTGTTGCAAGTCTACATCAAGCTCACAATGCCAATCCTGTCATCAGATTATTTTATTCAAGTTTTCACTATAATCTCAAACACATCAAGCATCAACATGCATCAGCACAATGAGAAATGAGGAGTACATAACTGAAGCAACTGAGCATGAAAT
This sequence comes from Dioscorea cayenensis subsp. rotundata, assembly GCF_009730915.1. NCBI lineage: Eukaryota > Viridiplantae > Streptophyta > Magnoliopsida > Dioscoreales > Dioscoreaceae > Dioscorea > Dioscorea cayenensis. The sequence goes on along the minus strand of NC_052486.1, from coordinate 21,498,884 downwards.
GCCACACCCATCCTACCAAGCCACCTCATCTGATACATAGATTGGACATTTGTATAACATAAATCAACCAAAAAACTCAGCAACTTCCTTATGATTGCAAGCAAACAGACTAAGAAGAAATACATTAGTAACATTACCATCAAAATCCAATAAAGATTCAACCAAGGCTAAATAGCGATGGGCAACCAAATAGCTAATTGAATATTGGAACCATATTTACAGCCATCTATAAGAAGCAACGCATCACACAGTCTCAAATAGAACATGTTATTCAAAGCTTGGCAACTAGGCTTGAGGAGCTACCCATTTCTTAGTGTCTAAATGGTGAGTTGTATACCTGTTTGCAAATTACTTGGTGAGATATATTTTTAATCATTAGAATCACAAGCAGCATATTCAATAATTGTTTAGTATATAGTCTTGTTCCGAGCTAGTCTTTACCCACATTTCCATCACTAACATAACAGTTGCCTCAGGTGCTAATTACATAGTTCCCAATTTTCAATAATTTTTACAAATGATTGAGCCCATTTGAGATGTATTTGGTCATGTATGTCTGGTGAATATTTCTAGTTTTTCCTCTAGTTCATCCTGGTTGTTTTTTTAATTTTCAATAATTCTTATGATTGGACCCATTTTAAAGGTATCCGATCATGTGAGTTTGTTTAATAGTTATAGTTTTTCCTCTAGTTCAGCCCAGTTATTTATTTATTTATTTATTTTTCAATAGTTCTTAGATCCCATTTCAGAGGTATCTAATCATGTGAGTTTGGAGCATGTTTCAAGTTTTTATCCATATATGTAGCAGCTTAATCATATGTTGACATTAAAACCCAAATCTGTAGAAACTTCTAAATTGCACTGTCTTATATGTAGCATCACCATGCTAACTTTTCTCACTTTTGCCAGGAGATACCTAGATATGGCAACGACCAGCAAGGAAAAGATCATCTAACTTGAGCAATAGTCTAGTGATAAACCAAAGGTTAGTGAAAATGGAAATTTTACTCATGCTACAACAGGTAAATTCATTGTTGTTTGACTGACAATCTGATGTTTGACATATAATTGTAGCTCGAGAAACACATAACCCAGATAAACAAATCCGTATAGTCAACATATGCAGAGCAATAAATATGAGAAGACTATCATTTTGGTCAATAGAAAACTTTAGTTTGTGCAAAACATAACCTCAAAGAGTGAACAGAGAAAAAAATAAGGTAGATAAGTAGATTACCTCATCCAATATTTCATTCTTTCCAACTATAAGGAGCACGATCTACAACCAAATAGTCACCTCTAATGTCTTTAGCAACTCGAATCTCATCATCCATGTATACTGACTCAAACCTTGACATAACATATCAATCACATTTTAGCAAAATAGCTGGGAAAAAGCTTTTAACACTCAGAGAATATGAGAAAAGCAGGTACATGTACATCATAGTGGAAGACAAAAAAATATATATAATTTTCAATCTGCATAGAATATGTGAAAATGAATTTGGTATGAACAATAAGCCACAAGAAGAAAACAAAATTCGACAAAATTGATGTAACAAAAAACACATAAATGAAAGTAATCAAAAACTCCATCACAGATCATAGGTCTTGTTTTGATTGAGAAACATTCCAAATTCTACAGCATAACTCCCAGCAAATTCATGTTATTGAAAATCACAAGGAAGAAGAAGAACATTAATTTGAATTCGTAGTTTGTCCTTCAACATGAGTATAAGATAAAATTCCATTAAATAAATTTAATTTACATCATTTGAAATAGAAATTGAATAGAAATCATTGAATGGCAAAAAGAAACAAACTCACCATCCTTGCCCGAACGGTGGCAATGGGATCTCCCAATTACTTCCCCGCAGAACAGCACTGGTGAATCTAATCAAAAACGAAGAAATCCAACAAGTTACATACAACCTCCAAAAACAAGAAACCAGATTCTAAAATTTCCAAATCAATAAATCATCACTTAAAGTTCACTCTCTGAGGGGGCGCAGGATCAATGGAGGACCGAACAAAGAAAACCCCATCAGGCGGGAACGTGATGACATTATTCAAGACACCATTGCCGACATCGATGACCTGGAGAACGTCCCCGGCGGCGGTTCCAAAAAGGCCGGCATTCTTGATGATGAAGAGCTGCTCCTTCTCGGTGGTCCACAGCATCCGCCAGGTTGCGGAGAGGGCAGGGCCGGTGGTGATGGTGCCGGCGCTGAGGACGGCGAGGTCTTCGATAGCCTGGATGATCTCGGCGCGCTTGGAAGGGTTGGATTGGGTCTTGATCCCGCGGTCTTGGTCGGAGATCAGAGATAGCAGTAGGGATTTGGGGAGGAGGGGGGCGGTGGAGGAGGGGGATTGAGAGGATGGGGGTCTGGGGAGGCGGTGGGGTTTGGGAGGGATTGGGGAGCTAGGGTTAGGGTTAGGGTTAGGGTTAGGGTTTCGGAGAAAGGGGGAAGGAGGTGCGAGGAGGACGGAGGAGACGATCATTGTGGGGCGGGAGAGTGGATGTGGTTCTAGTGCTGAAGGGGCGGGATTATCAACTGGTTTTATATTTGACTGTAATTCATAATTGGTCCTTGGTATAGAGCTATATCTTATTTTAGTCCTTGAATAGGGGTTAATTTTTTCACAAGTCATTTAATTTAATTGTGATATTATTTTATTTTGATAACCTAACTTCAATTTACATCAAATTGCTCACTATTTTCAATTTTATTTCATTAGGTAATGACCCGATTATTTTGGGAACCAAATAACTGATGTAGCAGCCTAAAAATCTTCAAAATATACAGTTTAAGCAGAACAGTTGATGTGTCATAGGAAAGTGACACAAATTTTATAGGTGCCACGTAAGCTATATGGTTTCCAAATCAATCAAGTGATTCGCCAGTGAAATAAAGTAGAAGATGAGTCACCATTTTAATGCAAATTGAAGTTCGATTAGCAAAATAAAATAAAATAATAGTTAAGTGATCCGTGAAAAAATTAAACCTCTGCATTACATAAATATAATATATTTAACTGTACAAATATATATATTTTATTGACATTTTAGCTCAATTAAGAACTAAAATTATTTATTGAATTAGAAAATTGCCTCATCATCAATCTGTTTAGAAGGATAAAAATATTTTTTTAATAAAATAGATAAATCACACTATTTTTTTCTCAAAGCAAAGAGTGAAATTTTATTTATGCAAATGTGGGCTCCTTTCTTTCCACCTGGCCTTTAATTAGGGATTAACCGGGTGAAAAGCATGGATCACAAATCAAAATTTATTTATTTTTTATATTTCAGATGATTATGGGTTCATGACTCTTATTAGGGGCAAGCCCCTAATATTAATTACCCCAGACAATATCATGGGAACCTCCGATTAAGAAACAAGTGTGAATGAGAAGTAACTGAGTAAACATGATAATTTTTTTTTTATATTTAATTTCAAAGATGCATGCGAATACATGATCATAGACAAGAATACAAAAGAAAAGAGCTATTCACTAAGAGAGCTTAACAAGAGATTTTTTAGAAAGAGTTATTTCTATCATGCTCTTCAAAATTTATTTTTTAGCTGGCGCTCTTAGCTCCTATACTGAAAGTGTGTTAGAAGATCCTTTTAGCTTTATGGATGTAGCTTTCATCGATTTTTTTATGTGGGTTTGTGTCTTGAAACATAGCTTAGTCCAAGCTGCGACCACTCTGCATTTACGAGTTGCCTACTTGGCCACTTTTGCTTCTTTTATCGCTGAAGACTTTGACTCTTTGCGCTTGTAAAATCTCCAGCTCCTGGACTTGTGAAACTCCTCAAGTCTTTGGCTTCTTGGTGCCTTGAAACTTCAGAGTTGCATTTGTCGTTTACATGATGCATTTAGGTCTTAGCTCTTCAATGCTTTTGAGCCTTGACCATTTGATTTGATTTTTTTTCTTTTTTTTTAGTCATGACCTTTAACATGGTTAGGTCATTAACTTGATAATTTTGACTTGATTTTAAAATGGACCTCAAACTCATTTTTTTTTAAAGAGACCTCATACTGGGCTTAGGAAAATCTTTGTCAACTCAACTTTTTCAATGAGTGTTGACGAGAAACATTTTTCTTCTTTTTGTGAAAATTTTCATTCATTTTTTTATTCATCATCATTTTTTCTCTCTATGAAATTTTCACTTTTTTACTCTTCCTTTCATTTCAAGAAAAGATTGTTTTTGTATTTTTTTCATTGCACCTCTTTTCACTCCAACAGGGTGTCGAAAAAGACCTCCAAGTGAGCTTCAGAAATCTTTGTCAACTCTTCTCTTTTTGAGTTTTTTGAGAGTGTTGATGAGAGATATTTTTTTGTGAACTTTTCATTTTTTTCTCTTTTTTACTTCAAGGAATTTTTTATCCTTCTTTTCATTTCACTTTTTTTTTACTCCAATGAGTGTCAAAAGACCTCAAAGTGAGTTTGAAGAGAGAGTTTGATTTTTTTTATGAAAAATTTCTCTTTACCCCAAGAGTGTGAAGACTTCAAGGTGGACTTAGAGAAAAAAATTTCTCATTACCCCAAGAAAGTCGAGACTTCAAGGTGGAATGAGAGAAATTTATAGAAAATTTCTTGTTACCCCAAGGAAGTCAAGACTTCAAGGTGGAATTAGAGAAATCATGAAAAATTTCTCGTTACCCCAAGATAAAGCCAAAGGCTTCAGGGTGGAATGAGAGAAATTTATGAAAATTCTTAGTTATCCCGAAAAGTCGAAGCTTGAGGTGGAATTAGAGAAATTATGAAAAAAATTTCTCGTTACCCCAAGAAAAGCAAAGCTTGAGGTGGAATGAGAGAAATTTCATAGAAATTCTAGTTACCCCAAGGAAGTCGAGACTTGAGGGTGGAATTAGAGAAATTATGAAAAAAATTTCTCGTTCAAAGAGCCAAAGCGAGGTGGAATGAGAGAAATTTCATAGAAATTCTCGTTCGCAGAGTCGAGACTTGAGGTGGAATTGAGAAATTATGAAAAAAATTTCTGATTCCCAAGAAAAGCCAAAGCTTGAGGGTGGAATGAGAGAAATTTCATGAGAAAATTCTCGATTACCCCGGAAAGTCGAGACTTGAGGTGGAATTAGAGAAATCATGAAAAAATTTCTCGTTACTCCCAAGAAAGCCAAAAGCTTGAGGTGGAATGAGAGAAATCATGAAAAATTTCTCGTTACTCCCGATAAAAGCCCAAGGCTTGAGGTGGAATGAGAGAAATCATGAAACAATTTCTAGTTACTCCCAAGAAAGCAAAAGCTTGAGGTGGAATGAGAGAAATCATGAAAAATTTCTCGTTACCCCAAGAAAAGCCAAAGCTTCGAGGTGGAATGAGAGAAATTTCATAGAAATTCTCGTTACTGCAAGATAAGCTAAAGGCTTCATGGTGGAATAAGAGAAATTTCATAAGATTTTTTTATATAGGAGGCCTTACAAAAATTACCAAAAATACCCCCACTCAAATTCATCCTTTACTTTTTTTCCTCATTTTTTTAAACCCATCCTTTTCATTTTTCCCATATTTTTCCTTTCTCCTCTTTTTTTCAACTCACCCTTCCATTTTTTTCCATATTTTTTTCCTTCTCTCTCTTTTAAAATTCACCCTTCATTTTTTTCCATATTTTTTTCTTCTCTCTTTTTAACTCATCCTTCTTTTCATTTTTTTCCATCTTTCTTCTACCTTCTTTTTCACTCCTTCATATATTTTTTATCCTTCATTTTTTTTTTACTCATCCTTTCATTTTTCCCTTCATTTTTTCACTCTCTTTTTTTTTTACCCATCTTTCATTTTTTTTTCTCATTCTCTTTTTTTTTTCAGGCATACTTATATTCCCACAAAAATTCTAGCGGCAGCATCAGCGGTCGCATGACACAAAAAGATCAAATAATGAGAGGGAAAGCATCTTTCTTGAGCTGCCAAGTTCATTGCTAGTAACTCGAATAATCAACAAAAGTCGATCAACATTATTTGCTATTAAATTGATGATTAGTCTTCCTTTGTATCAAACTAAGTGGTCAAACTGTTGGATCATGATACTCCCATTCTCACCCACACTATCCACACCATCGAAAACACAAATAAGATATCTGCACGGGCCAAGCTATATGAAGTTCAAGCAAACAAATCCATCATTATCACACACTCAGCACAATGTAATGGCTAACCTTCTCTTTCTCTCCCCTGCATGCTAAAAATACATGCATTACCTATAGCATGGAAAGAGACCTCCTTCGACTTAATCACAATCCACGCATCTGCAAACTCCAACCAGTTCTATGGACAGAATCAGAACTATCGGAGGGGTTGCTAACTGATCATAACACCTCATCCTCATCATTTGACATCCTCAACCGCCGACGAAGCTTCAAGAGAATCGGTCATCGAAAATCTCCCATGCTTGAATCGGCTGTCCTCAATTGATTCATCTTTGAATCACCAACGAAGCAGCTATTATCAAGCGCTCCAAAATCAAGGCTCTGAATCCCACCACCAGCAGCTTCTTCCTCAAGCTCTTCCAACAGATCTTGCTCAACGGCCACAACATTGGGCGTCTTCTCAAGATCTCCTCAACATCCATGTCATCGACAGAGGAGTGGGTTTAGGTTTCGGACCTGGATGCGTAGACACCTGAACCTGATTGCAATGCTTCTTCTATTACTTCTTCGAATTCGGACTTGGATTCAGAATCAGAGAGACCGAGGCTCTCGCGGCTGTGAGATCCGCCCATGTCTCCGGCGAGGGAAATAAAGAAATAGAGAAAGAAGGAGAGAGAAAGAGCACTGGAGAGAAAAGAGCATGCATGTGCTTCTCTTTAAATGCATGAAAATAATTATATATATATATTTTTTAGAGAGAGAAAGAGAGAGTATGAACGAGAGAGAGAAGAAATGAATGCTAATACACGTACATGCGCATGCTTCGTTTCTCTTTAAATGCATAAAAATTCATGGTAATACATGTGCATGTGTTTCTCTTTACATGCATGGACAAATTATGTATATTCTTTTTTTTTTAGAGAGAGAGAGCATGAATGAGAGAGAGCAGCATGTACATGCATTTAAATTATGAAGAACATCAACGTACATACATGCATTAGTTTTGAAAGGAAAATCATGGGCATGTGGGACCCATTGCATTATTCACTTTTTAATCCATGAGAGAAGCATCATGCCATGGAATATACATGACATGCACTCAATTTCCCAAAAGCATCATCAAAAGGCGGGACCCGGTGCATGTGAAAGTATGAATGCATCACACTCATCAAAATAATGTTGATTATTATTGTATTTTTTCCATATATTTATTTTTAAGGAGAAATGTAATACCTCTTGGCGAACCTTCTCCGACCTCTTGTCTTCTCCCTTCTTTTCTCCTTCTCTGTTTATTTTCTTTTCTTCTCTTCGTCCCCTTCTCCGTCTCCTCTTGTTCCATCTCTCAACTTTTTTTTCTTCCTTTTTTTTTCTATCCCCCTCTCAGTCTTCTTTTGTTCCTTTTTTTGTCCCAAAAATCCTCAACACTCCGAAGAATCTCCAACTCTCGGGAGATATTTTTTTTTTTAAAAAAAAAGTTTTGAATTCAAAATTTCATATCCCTATCCATAATCTTTTTTTATATATTTATTATTATTATTATTATTTTGAATTTCCTTCTTTTTTTATTATTGTTCATATATTTTGAAATTTCAAATAAAAATATATATATGCTTATATATCTTTAAATATATATATATATATATATTCTCTTTCTTTTTTTTTAAGCATCTGTTCCTCCAAAAATCCTCAACACCCCCATAAAATCTTCAATCACGTGAGAATTTTTAAAAATTTAAATTCAAAATTTTTTTTTTTCCAATTCTTATCACTTCTTCTTCTTCTTCTTTTTTTTTTTGAATTTAAATTTCTTTTTTAAAACTTCAAACTCCCTCTTTTTCCCTCCCTCTTTTATTCATTTTTATTTTTTTAAAATATCTTATTATTATTATTTATTTTAATAATAAATTCCTAATGGAATTAGGAATTAAAAGAAAACCATATAAACATAAAACAACAACAAACACCAATGCAATACATTGTAAACATTATACTACCACAAAAAAACATGAATACCCATACCAAACTTCACCAACCATTAAACATAAATGCTAAACACAAACCCATTCCTTTCCAAGATAAATCACACTTTATTAAAATTAATAGACCAATACAAGTGCAATATTGCAAGAAAAGTTAAAAAAATATATAAAATCCACCATAGATAAAAAAAATACAAAATAAATAAACAATAAAAAACAATAAAATGCTCTAAATGATCAATTAATTGGTGCTTCGAACAAAAAGACTAACCTACGAAATAAATAAATTTTGTATAATTTAGAGACCAAGATGAATGCTTGAATGTAGTTAATAAATTTTAATCTTTCAATCATATCATTAAAAAAATTATTATAATAAAAATTTAATTGTAAAATTGTTAAAAGTCTAAATTTTCTTTTGTTGGGAAAAAGAAAACAGTGAAAAAAAAACTCACAAAATAGAAATACAGCTGAAAATTTCAAAATATATCCTCTAATTTCTATTAAATAAAAAATTTATTGAATTTTTCTTTGCGAGGCCTGAATTACAATTAAAATAATTTCAGGGAGTTTTTAATAAACAAAATAAGAATAAGGACTACGAATTAGTTTTGGACTTCTTTAGATAGTTCAAACTTCAAGCGCTTTATAAACCCTAATTCGAGTAGCGCCCAAAGCTCCCTCTTTCCCTCCAATGGCGTCCCCCTCCATCCGATCCATGACCCGAGCTTCTATCTCCCCTCTCAGAGCCTTCATCTCCAAGACCATGTCGCCGGCGCCGGCTGCGCGGCCATCCTCCATCCTCTCTCCGACGAACCGACGGTCGCATCTGCTATCCAGGTGATATTTTTGGTGATTTTTCCCTTTTTTTGGCGGCTTGTTCTATATTTGAGATGGTGTTTGTCATTGTTGAAGGTCTCCGGTGGAGCTGGGGTGCTGTAGTGGCTCCATGATTCCGTTGCACAGCGCTGTGGCTGCGGCGAGGCTGACTTCCCGGCTGAGCACGGCGTCCCGGGGCTGCCGAGATCTCTTACAGGGTACCCTCTGCCGCACCTATCCCGGACTCTAGGTCTTGTTTGTTTTCCTCTGTGAGTAGCCTCGGTTTCCTTCTCCTTGCTCTTAGTTCATGGTTTTCCATTCAGGTAGATGTGTTCCATGTTGGAAGATCACGGACTCATTTGTCTCATTGAGGATTGAGGACTATGTTTTGTGTTTAAGTTGTTGATTTGATTATAAATTAGCCATTTAGAAAGGGATTTAGGAGAGATTGAGGAGGTGACACTCTTTTGATTGGAAAACACAAAGACATCATCCACTAAACTAGGTTGCTTTTGATGGAGTATCTCATAAGTCTCACTGGGATGTTTATTTGCTTATGGTATATGCCTTAGGACATTGTGCACTGAAACTTAGCTTTGTTCTTTTTGCCTAATCACTATCACAAATCTAATGTGAGAAAGATTAGTTTGTAAGCATTAATTTAGCCTCTCTTATGAGTGCCAAGAGTTGGAGTCAACTTTTGTAATGAAGAATTCCTCATTGCCAATTGCGATTATCAAAACTTGTGACCTGTTGCGGTTATCTGGTCCATCTTAAATATAATATCTATGCAATTTGCTCCCTTAGTGGCAGTTAGTGTTCGATGAGGAACATCTTATAGGTTTGGATGGTATTCCCACATGCTGTTTTCATGTTTTAGTTAGTTTTAGATGATATGTCCTATGAGGATGGACACTTTATCATTTTTGAAATATTTTACAAGCAGGTTTTGTTTACCAAAATTTGTAGGTGATCAGCTAAGTGCCCTGCACCACAATAATGAACTTGAAAATTTAGATCTGTATGAAAACAAATATGAATGTGGAGATTGATAGGACGGCTACAGAGAAATATACATTTAATTGCTTAAAATATTACTCATGCTAGCCTATCTAAAAGACTATGTAATGTAATTTTTTAGATTTATTGAGGTGATATATGGAAACAAATATGAATGTGGAGATCGGTAGGATGTTTACAAAAAAAAATATACATTTAGTTGTGTTAAAATATCACTCATGATACCCTATCTGAAGGATTGAAATGTAATTGCTTAGATTTATTCATGAGAATACCTTACACTTCGATACTAGTGAGTCTTGATTATAGTCATGGTGTTACAAATGATGTGGGAAATCTCTCGTTATTCTTATGGACAAATTTTCTTGGGTTTATTCTTTTACCAGGAGAGAACTTCACTCATCCTATCAATTGTGCTAAAAACTTAAAACCTACTAAAATATTGGTTTGTGCAAGGACATGAATTTTATTGTGCATCAAAGGGATAAACCAGCAATTGAATGGTTCCCATAGATGGAATCCTTAAGTGTGAATGGTTTGCTAATGTGATAAAGTTGGTAATCTGTCATGTGTTTGTGCGCTAGATATATTGGAGGGTTTTTTTATTCTTTTTCTTTTTTTAATTTAAAGGTGGAATTTGGAAGAATGACCTACCTCTATTATTTTATCCCAAGTTATTCCAGCATCTCCAAAAAACACTATCGAATAGGTTGGGATTCCTGGGAATTGAAATTGGATAATGCTTTCTGCAAAATTTAAATAAATAAATAAAATCTTTAATTAATGTGGAAAAAACAATAGTTAGTAATGTTATTAATTTGTAAATATCAATCATTAATTGGAAAATTATAACTTAATGTACAAAATATTATTTTAATTAGTATAAGTCAAACCTAGGTCAACTTGAGAGAAAATGGAAAAATTTCCGTCCAAGCCAAATTAAACCCTCAAAACCCCTAATACTATTTATTCCTATTTATTCGTACACTGACCAAACACACTTGAGATGTCTATGTTTTCTTTGCGCTTGTGAACAATGTTGTCGTAGTTATCCATTCTTTCATCTATCTTATTCTTTAGCTCTTGGTTTGTAGTATGGCATTCTATTATGCTTCTATAAGTCAAACCTAGGTCAACTTGAGAGAAAATGGAAAATTTTCCTTCCATGCCAAATTAAAACCTCGAAACCCCTCATCCAATTTATTCTTATTTATTCGAACACTGCCCAAACACACTTGAGATGTCTATGTTTTCTTTGCGCTTGTGAACAATGTTGTTGTAGTTGTCCATTCTTTCATCGATCTTATTCTTTAGCTCTTGGTTTGTAGTATGGAATTCTATTATGCTTCATATTACTCCCCTTTTGTGCTGATACTTGCATCCTAGTTGATGTTGCCAAGGTGAGCACTTCATATGGCTTGCATAGTTAGTCTAACGTCCTTATGCAAGCCATTATTTTTGAGTTCCACTGGTAAAATTCCCTTTCTATCTCTTTTAGTATGACGAACTGTAGTCCTGCATCTATCATCATGTATTAGTATTACATATGGAGAAACACACACATGCACCTGCACGCAAAGTTTTATTTATTTATTTGTTTGTTTGAGTCTTTTTTTTTTTTATTTTTTATTTTTGGGAACTTCTATTTGCAAAACCCAAAATATATTTTGCTATTGCCTTAAGTGTAGAACTTTATCCCCTCTTTGTCATGTTTTGCCATGTGTATGCTTCCTGGATGATTTTAAATATACTCTTATATCTTCATTTGTGATATTCAAGCTTGACTGGTAATGAGAAACTAACATAGTAAAAAAATTTAGCATGTTGTTTTGTTGGGGAAAATCTGTTGTATAGGTTTGTTTTAAGGCAGAAGGTGCTGAATTTCTAAAGCACATCAAGATGAATTCCTCTGTTTATAACACAAAAAAAGGTATCCTTGTTAGAGTAGATCAGTGTGTACATAGACCTGTAGCATAAATCAAATACATGTTATTTCCCATAACTTCATAAAGCATGTCTGTATAACAACATTCTCCTTTTCCCAGATGATGGTACGTGACTATTTTTTGCTTCGTCAGTTTGATACTCTCAAAGGTAGATCCATGTTTTTGTTGTTGTAACAGTTTTGCCGCCTATCCTTTGTCCTGTCAGACTGAGATCTTTCCCTGGAAAGTTGCATTCACTGTTTATTGTGTGATGCAATGATTAGGCAACATCAATCGCTGCCTGATATGTTATTGAACTACATGTTCAACATTTCTTGGACATGTTAATTGTTTCAAAATAATTATGCAATAGGACTTACTATACATTCTTCTTTTTTATACTTTGCTGTTTCTTTATCCAAGTATACTTTTGGTTTCTTGGCTAACAAAAATTTTTCATTTTATGCAGAGATGGGTCTATCAGTGCCAAGGTGACAAATGATGTCAACACTTTTGCTTTTGGCTTGGAGAATTTAATTAGTCAACTAATGTTGCTGCCTTGTAAGACACTTTTTCCCCAGATACATTTTGATCCTTCACAATGTCTTAGTTTTGATTCTTCTACTCTTGTTGGGCATAATCCCAAGTGTTTAAAAGGAAAGGAAAAAACATTCTTATAACGGTGCTGCCAACATACCCTCAGTGTACTGCAATTCTATTAATAATTCTTCATACTGTTTACTTGATTCTTCTTGTTTGTAAGAGTCTAAGACAATGTTGGATTCTTAGTTTCTTATATCCATAAAAGTAATTCGGCTCATCTCTGCATGTTCTTATCCCTCTTCTTGAATAAAATGACCTTGGAAATGATTCTATTCTCTGGTAGGTGGACACATATAACAGATCCTCAGCTATTAGAATTTGGATTAGTCCAGCAAGTTTTCTCTGTCTTCTGTTTCTGGACATTGGTTTTGAATGCTCTTGTGGTGATTGTGGTTTGTATCCCCGAAGATATATGTCTGGACATAAGAGATAGTGGGCCATGACTGTCCTCTGTTGTCATTTTCCCTAATGAACGGGAGATAATCATTTCAGTGATTATGTATTTATAGAAATAAAATTTCAATCAGGAGCCATCACAATATGGTTAGATCTTGTTGAACATGCTTTCAAATTTTATTTGAGACCTTAGCCATAGATCAATCCACTATGGAGTTGATGCAATGGTACACCTACAGGACCCCAACATGTGTTAAGATCTGAGCACGACCAGCTGGTTCAACTCCTGAGCTTAAATGATGGCATATGTCCAACTCTGTGGTTATATAGTTAATGATTGATGTTGATTAGATATTTGACATATTTTATCATCTAAAACCTTCTTTTGAGCTTCTAGGGTTCATTTCCATAGACCGTCTGTCACTAAGTCTAACTTCTGAAATAGTGAAATTGTCTAAATTGATAGATGTTTTATTCAACCGACATTAACAAACTGCGAAATCCTCCAAAACACCAATTTCTTAATTTCTGATTAGTAAAAATATACTCTTCTGTTGAGAATGTTTTGCATTGTTCACTGCAATCTTTTAATACCCTGAATTTCTGTCACTTTTTCTTTCTGTATTTTACAGCTAGCATTAAGCAAGCTCATGCCAATTTTAGTATTCATTTATTAGTTGAATAAATAATATAATTGGTCATTGAATTTTCCTTCTTGTTACAATAGAATATGCCTTGTAAACACTAGTCAACAAAAACAGTATGTGCCTAACTTTCTGTCAGAAAAGATGAAAAAGAGTCGAATTTATACCGTATATTTCTGATATCAGTCATTAGACTCTTAACATCCCATGCTCCAATGTCCACTCTTTCTTTGTCAATGGTTGTTGCTGTGTTGACAGGCAAAAGCAACATTCCTTTTTAGTTTCCGAAAAGGATGCGAAGTGCGGATGGTATGGTGGCAGACTGAAGCCAACCATCCTTTTTTTTTTTTCTTTTTTTATCCTGCAAGTATTTTTTTAAACACTTGGAATGCCAAACACATTAGAGTAGTTTGTGGTTCATTTTCATATATGAACTCATGCATGCCCTTTTTATGATTTCATTAGGACCATGGAGCCATATCAAATATAAAACAAAGGTGGCATTGGAAATATCTAATTTGCAAGATTGGTTAGATGACAAATAGGTGTCATGTTAAGGATACCAACCAGACGTACTGTAGACATTTAGTGGTTATGTACATGTAGATTAAGATACACTACACTTCATTAATATTCAATACCTACCTACCAATCTAACTATCTTAATTGAGCTATCTAACAATTTAATGTGGGGCATGTAGTGCTGCAGATTGTCTTCAGCACTATAAATTAATAAGAATTCTTTAGTGCAATTAAGTTGATTACTTTTGAATCAGTATAAACCAAGCATTTATCTATTTGCTTGTGAAAATGACTGGAAATTGCTGCAGAGTTTTCCTTTTGTGATGGATTGTGGTGAATGAACAACGAGGAGAAGGCTTAGGTCCTATGTCCTTGTCAGTGGTTCCTCAATCAACATCAAACAGTATTACCTCCTAATTGATGACCATGAGATGTTATAATGAATGGTGAACTGAACATAATGATTAGAATGAACTGTTTCAGTTTTAAATGACGGTAATTTAGATTCAATGGTTAGAATGAATTGTGGGAATAAAGTACTCATATTTAATAGAGTATCTCCATTAGAACCTTAATTTGATATGAGCTAGTTGTACCCTGAGAAATGGTCCATGCTGAAGGTTTGTTTCATTCACTATTGCTCTTCTTTTCTGCCACTCATTCCATGCTGCAGTTTAAATTCATTCACTACTACTTGCACTGTTCCCAGCAAGCTCTTTGACATTTCTGATATATTTTCTCATACCAAATAGTATATCTTGTTCTTATTTCTGCCACTCATTCCATGCTCATAAATATCAACAGTGTCCTCTGTTACTATCTTTCACTTCCTTCACTGATCCTAGCAGTACATCTCTGATTGCACTTTAAATTATCATGCTGTTTGAAATACTTTTTCCAGTAAAATTTTGCACAGTTATGGTAATTGTGGAACTCGGTTAATAGAGTTTAAATTGCTAGTTCATTCATGTTTTGATTTG
The DNA here is from genome assembly GCF_009730915.1 of Dioscorea cayenensis subsp. rotundata. Classification (NCBI taxonomy): domain Eukaryota; kingdom Viridiplantae; phylum Streptophyta; class Magnoliopsida; order Dioscoreales; family Dioscoreaceae; genus Dioscorea; species Dioscorea cayenensis. The sequence goes on along the minus strand of NC_052486.1, from coordinate 21,483,884 downwards.
ACATTTTATCACTTATTTGACTTATATTTAATACATAACACTACTAATTTTATAGGTTGTGTTAGATATATATATATATATATATATATATCACAGAATCACTGTTGTTTAGGGTGGAACGGAATAGGGGTGGTGGGATGCTATCTATGTTCCTGTCTTAAGGAAAGTGATTAATGGATCCTTAAAAGCCTCAACCTTCACCCACTTTGATGTGAGATCCCAACTCCTAGGAGAATTTCTCTGGCATAGTGCACCTACTAAATGTAATCATATCACTCTTGTGTGCCTATGAGGTCAAACCAAGTGCCTGTTGACTAAATTTAGTTCCTTCATGAAATTCTATGTCACAATTAAACTAAGCTGTTAAAAAGTCTCTTCTGACTTGTAAATATATACATTGATATATTTATTACTTGGGAATCATGAACCCCATCAATTGACCATCGCTAAACCCAACGAGTGAAACACACTTAGTCAACCTAACTTTCACTTGAAAATAGTGTAAATAATATATCATCATTGCAAATATATATTTGCAAGTTAAATAAATTAATAATCCTTAGGTAGTACAATTAGATTGGGGACAGCTACTCTGTTTCCCTTATGATTGAACGTAGTCTATGCTTTGTCCGTCCTACCTCCTAGTCTTAATCCTTAATCATAAAAATAGTCTTGTAATAGGATCCAGCTAATGTAACTATTAGTGATGTTTATTTAAATCAGTCAGTGTATTTGTATTTTTACTTACCATAATAATCAACATATTTGTATTTTTTTAGTTTGGAGCACAATAATTCAAGCATAAAGCTGAATATCTTCGTCATATATAATGCTTTGTAGTATATTGGTCTAAGACATGCAATATATACTCACATAAGTTATATTTATATATGATCATCCATCATCTACGATTGAATTTATGAATGTTCATATTAATCATTAGATTTCAATCTAACGATTATGTATTATTCAATAAATAATATTATTATGTTTATAAATAGTGTATATTAAAAGATATGATGTACAATATTTTTATATAAATCGTTCAATCAATTTATGCACACTATTTCAATAAATTTCAACCGTTTAAACTTTATTTTTATTAAATCTACAATAACTATAAAAAAATCAAAACTTAAAACTAATAAACTCTAATTAAAACTTAGTGTAGTTACCTAATTTTTACTACACTATGTTTAACTGCATCGGTTGATGTATTCTATATATCAACCTAAGTTAATAGGGGTGAGGAAGGGTGGTCCTCAGCCTGTGAGCCATCTTCATTGAGCCACATGGTTTACCCTCACCATCAACATGTGCTCACACATGCTGTGCCCTGTTAGGCCTCTAGTTCAATAATAGTAAACAATAAAGCATCCCAGTAGAAAGAAAAATAATAATAATAATAATAATAATAAGAGATATTTGTATATAATATATATATATATTTATATAATAACAAGTAGTGTACTAGTGTTTCCGCAGCCTTTGGGTTGAATGGAGTCCACATTACGTAACCCACGTGAGGGTGGTCCGCGTCGTCGGCAAGCGGGTTCGGACTCGGGTTTGGGTCTCACAAGGTACGGATCCGAACCCGATAGTGACCCCCACGTGCTAATCATCCCTCAGCCGACACCATGCTATAATAACCATACGATAATCTCACTCGCGGGAGTAGTTTCCACTCGAAGAAGTGACTAAAATGGTCCAGCGGGAGTGGAAGGCTATCCCTAGTTCCTCCTCCTGTTCACGTGCTGTGGTGTAATTGCGAGCACGAGGGAGCACGTGCAAGAGAGTGGCGGGCGGGTCCTCGGGATCCCCATCACACCCTCGTCACGTGATTCGATGCCCTTTGGGAGTTGCACCTCTCTCTCTCTCTCTCTCTCACATGGAGGGCCCACCCGCCCCCAACTTCCACCCCTTTGATTCCACTTCCCACTTCCCTTTTGCACACCACTTCCTTTGCCTCTTCCATTCACTAGTTCCTAAGATGCTATAATGACCATGGAATTATTTATCATTTTAGTTGTATTTTAGCTCATAGTATTAATTTATTATTTATTTATTATATATATAATGTTGGTTTTTTTAAATAAATTAGTGAAAAATATTCCAATTTTTTTTTTAAAAAAATCAAGGATATACTCAGGCGTGGAGCACACTCCACAACCATACGTGCTTTCATATTGTATGAATTTTGGGGTTCAATCTTAGGTTTTTTTTTTTTAAATAATCATCTTACATAAGAGATTAGTACCAATAAATTAAGTGATTGTTTATTTATAATATTTGTTTGTATCATTACTTTATAATAAATATTAAGTCAAAAAAATTGATATTGATTAATCAAATGATAATAGGTTGTTTATTATTTTTTTTTACAGAGATTTATCACAATAATTTATTATTTTAGCTCATATATTAATTAAAAGGGTCAACTCAAATAAATCAGTCAAAATAAACATATTTTTTCTTTTTTGAGACAAAATGAATAATTTCATTTAAGACGCGTGACAAAACCATTACATTTATTGTTTTTTATTATGTATGCATATATATATTCAATTGGGTTGTAAAAAGACCCTTAACTGTGTAAAAGACTTCATTAATTTGCATTTTTTAAAAGTTTCTTAAACCAAAATAAAGATTCTTTATTGAGATAGAAATTATAATTTTGACTTTTTCTTCTTTAACTCTTGAGTTGTTAGAATGATTAGAATATTGAGTGGTTGGCCAATGATGCTCATGAACTATTCCTTGTTTCACAGCCCCATTTTAATCAATTAATTAATAATTAATTAACAATAATCAGAGAGAGAGAGAGAGAGAGAGACAGAGCAAGAAGGGAATATCTATATATATACACAATAGAGCCCAAGTTCGGTCCTGGGCCGTACTCCAGCCCGCCGAAAAACAGTACAGCTGTCATCTTCCAGTTGGTCAACGACGGTGGGCCACCCTCATGCATGCCACGTAGGATCGGAATATTCTGTACGGACGTACTTCCGTCACCATCGTACTCCTCTCACCTCCCCCCCAACCATTCCATCTCGGCCGTCCATTCCGTGGACCTGAGATGTGACAGCTGTAAACAGCTGGACAACCCAGTTTTTACATTATGGTCCTCTATAATAAACGTATTACTCTTTTTTTATAAACAAAAAAAGCAAAAAGTCAAAAGTTAAAGGGTGTAGAAAAAGAAGAGGTTTTCTTTTCACCCCCATAAAAATTCTACATATATTCTTTTTTATAAAATATGTTTGTTAACCTAATTACCTTTCACTTTACTTGAAAATTTTTTTCTTAAGTTTAATGTAATAGTTGTCTATAGCAATCTATATAAAAATTTGATAAATAATCAGGCTTTTATTTATGATCACATGGCATGAAAATTGTTTTAAATGTAGAATATTTTTTTTTGAAAATATTTATCATTTATTTTGGTTTTCTTTATTTTGTCCCAGATTTTTAAAGCAAAGATATTTATGGTTTACAAAAATATTAAAATAAAGGATAAATTTCATATTACGGACAGATAATTAATTTTATCATAGTAAAAATAAATATTAAAATAATATTATTTTTTTATTAACGAAATACAAAACAGTTATGGCATATGCACAGACCAAAAATTGATCATTCAACCAATATATTTTTAACTGGGAAATTAATATTTTGAGCTGTGAATTCACACCCATAAACAACAACCCGTTATCATCACTGTTTTTATTAAATTTTGAATTGGAGACTTTTAAAAAATAGGTCTACCGCTGATTTATGAGTCATTTGGTAAACAAGACATTTTGCCCCAAATAAAATCAAATTCATGGGTGTCTTTGTGAAAATTCCAAGAAAAAAAAAAGTAACAATAAACAGTGGGGGTTAAAATAGGAAGATGACGGGGGACTGATGCGGAGGAGGTGGTCCCCATACAACCCGACATAACACGTGTCCCTACATGAGAGTACCCCGCACGGTACCATTACCGCACCCGCAGGTAACTGCCCCCCTCTTCTTCTCTCACCTATCCAACAGCCATTCCACCCTATCATTCACTGCCACGTATTCCCCTTATCCACCACGTGTCATCCTCTCATTGCTCATCACATTCTTTAAAATTAACTTTTAAATTATCCAGTAACCGCAATAAATAGTAAAAAATTAAAAAACATAAAAAAAAAAATAATAACTCATGACATGATGATGATGATGATGGGGAGGGGATGGATGAAATGCATGGGGCACGTTATAGCTGTCTAGTTTGCACACTACTTTATTATTATTATTATTATTATTATTATTATTATTATTATTGTCACAATTATTATTATTATCATTTCCCTTTCATATTCTTATAACCTCCTCCTCCATCATTTCTCATCTCTCCTTCATTGTGACATTCACAACTTCAACAACTTGTGCAAGTCTTGCTCTTTCCTCCTTCTTCACTTCTCTTTGTACTTAACACTATTTGTTCACCTATGTCACCGGGCTGGGAGATGGGTTTCGCTTCATCAGCACCGTCATTTAACAAATCACATTCAACTTCTCCGGCGTACCTTTATGATCTACCTTCATCCGATACCCTTCGTATCGATGATTTACTCGACTTTACCAACAACCACGAGGATTTTCTCCTTTCATCATCTGCCACCACAGACTCTCATAGTCTTCCTCCTCCAGATCCTTCCTCCTCTTATCCTTCTGATTCCTCCAATATCTACTCTTTTCCTTCTTCCACCACCACCACCTTCCCCGACGATCTCTACATTCCGGTAATAATCTACCTTCCACAAAAAACACATACATATATATATATATACACAAGTGTGTAAGGAAGAATAAATTTGTTTTTGTGGATTTTATGCAGAGCGAAGAAGCTGCGGAGCTCGAATGGTTGTCAAGATTTGTGGATGACTCTTTCGCTGATGTACCACCTTCTTCTATCTACACACCAATTTCCAACCAACAACATCAACCCAACCAACACCAACACCACTATCAGCATCAACAGCAGCAGCAGCAACAACATCTTCTTATTGAGCCGTGCTCGGCACCGGGCCGAGCACGGAGCAAAAGATCAAAAGCAAACTCATGGTCAATGGCATCTCAATCCTCTTCCCCCTCCACCTCTTCTTCCTCTTCCGATCTTCCATCTCATGCAGGTAAAAAAGACACCAATAATTATAATAATAATAATAATAATGGAAGCATTAACTCTAAAGGAAAGAGTTGTGCTGCCGGAGGAGAAGCAAGCGGCGGCGGCGGAGGAGGAGGAGTTCGGAGATGCACGCATTGTGCGTCGGAGAAAACACCGCAGTGGAGAACAGGGCCATTAGGACCGAAGACACTGTGTAATGCATGTGGAGTCCGGTATAAGTCCGGCCGGCTAGTGCCGGAGTACCGGCCGGCGGCGAGCCCAACCTTTGTGCTCACACAACATTCAAATTCTCACCGGAAAGTTCTGGAACTCCGCCGCCAAAAAGAGCTCGCCGCCGCAAGATCGGAGCTTCTCTTTCATGACTATGAGGTCTGCTGACGTCATTGGAGTGTGTCTCTTTGTCTTTGGTTAATCGGACGGCTGGGATTTGTTGATGAATCATCTTCGTTTTTGGGAAAAAATAGATATAGATTTTTGTTATCAATTTTCTATCAATTATTAATTCATTGGTTTAAAATTGGTGACGAGTTGCACGTGATCTTGCCGGGATTATTAAAGTGAATCTTATTCTCTTGTCACGTGATAACACAACTCTCTGGCTTCTTTTTTCCTTTTCTTTTTCTTTTGGAATTTTACTTTCTTCCCCCTTTGAATTCTCAAAATTAGGCTTTAGTCCCTGAATTATTTTATCTGTGACTGAGGGAGAGGCCTTGTAATACCAATTGTATAAAAAAAAAAGTATTTATAAAAATGTATAATTTGGTCCCAAATTAGTATATGTATAGTATAAAAATTACTCTTATTTTTGCGAAAATATCAGAAAAAATTTCTAGCTTGCCTCTTTTTCCTAAAAACTTAGTATATATAACATAAAAAAATATTTTTAAAAATATAAAAAATCTATTATTGGTAAAAAATAAATAAATAAATAAATAAATAATGATCCAGAAATAAATATTGGTATAATCACCAAAATAGTCCATGTACTTTTCTCTCTCTTCATTTTTGGTCCCTTTACTCAGAAATGCTCCCGACTAATCCCTCTACTTTTGAAAATGTGTCCACTTAGTTAAAAAAATCTTTCCCTAACTAGCCTCTATTTTTTTAGAAATGTCTACTCAGTCCTCCATGGAGGGACCTGGTTTCGAAATACTTATGGAGGACCCGATAGGAAAGATTTTTTTAACCAAAAGTCGAAAGACATTTTCAAAAATAGAAAGACTAATCGGTAGCATTTCTGAGTAGAGAAACCAAAAAGGGAAGAGAGAAAAATAGAGGAACCAACTAGAGTATTATACTATAAATATTTCCTCAAGCACCACCGATGCATATATATATATATATATATATTAAATTTAGTTGAAGAAGAAGCAATGACAAGGTCATTATTGAATTAACAGTGCAAAAGAATTAATATTTATATATGAATTTTGGGAGTGTTAAGTTTGGAGGCATTGGATGCTATTGGTATTGCACTGCTGCTTCTGCTGCTCTATTATCACCTGCTGCTGTGCTTCCACTGCCTGTCGGTCATTCAACTTTTGTTTTTGTTTTTGTTTTTTTTTATTTTTATTTATTTTTATTTTTTTAAATTTCAAGAAAGTGAGGACTTTATTTGGTTTTGGAAGTGGTCCTTTGGATTGTGATTTTGCATGCTTATTTATTTATTTATTTGGGTTTATATTTGATTGGGAAAGGTGGCCATGCATGATGATGCATGGAATGTAAAGTGATAGTGATTGGAAGGTGAAATTTGTGGTTCATATTTAAGCAACTTGGTGTGAATTATAGTCAATTTGATAGATTTGTAGGGATTCTAATTAGTTTTTCAATTAAGATTTATTTGGGAACAAATCAGTTGAGTTTATTTACATGATTTGACTGAATTAAGAAAATTTAACTAATAATTTTATTTTTATGCTATTTTTATTATTTTTGTTTTCTTCGAATTAAACAATAATGTGTCTAAGATATTTAAAAGTCTTGAATTCAAATTTTATTGGACGTTATGATGGCAACGACTAATTGTGCATGTGGATTAATTATCTATACCCCCTTGTCATTGGGTGAGAATGTGTGAGCTGGATAATTAATTCTATATTGGAGTATACGACCCAATGTATATGAGTTGTCACTTTCATTTAAAAAAAAAACTTTTTATTTTCCTTGAAATAAACATATTTTTAATTTAAAAAATATAATCTCTTTTAAAGTATTTTTTAGAATATCAAAATCACATTTGTCACTATCAAGCATCACTAGCCGTTAAATCAACGCACCCCACACCTAGTTGCAATTCATGACCTTGGACTTACCGACAATATTCTTGTAAACATGATTTTATAAAAAAAGATATTTTGAAAAATAAATAAATAAATAACCTTGATTTAACAATGGATCAATTAGTCATATTTTTAAAACTATTGAGAGAAGCTAAAATTTTAAATTAATTAAAAATTTGTATAATTGTGAAAAATGTGTTGAATTATTTTGGGCCTAACATAATGTAAAAGACAATTATTTATATTACATACATGTGATATGTTGCCCCATTTATGGGATATATATATATATATATATATATATATATATATATATTTTGTTAATCATACTTTGGACCCTTTGATCCATTTATTAAACTTTCTCTAGTCAGCCCATCAGGCCGAGGCCCACGAAAAATGTAGTATATTAATATATACTTATAATATATTTGTGGTATATATGTGTAAAAAAAAAAAAGTTAGAGAAAAAAAAAATTCAACAAACCCTATAGTTTTTTTTTTAATTTAATGGCAGGAACAAAGGTTAGATATCTAATAATGAGCATCCAAGTTCCACTGTATATGGAAGTTTACATCTTTTATTATATTTGATTTACAATATGGTTTATATACCATGAATGTTTTTCATTGATCTTTGACTTAGTTGTTGATAAAAATCATTGATTATAATTAGAAATTTCAAATAACTTTTTCATTTTAAGTTGCTTCTTTTAAATGAGATATCTTTGTGCTTAAAATTTGACACCTTTATGTATGTTGGAAGATTTTATATTTTTTCATGTAATAATATTAAAGTTCATGAAATCTATTCGATTTATATTGAAGTAAAGTTTTTATAAATTCATCAAATCGGCATCAAACTCCTAATAAACATTTGTTTCAAGCATTATATATATATATTGATAAATGTGGACAAGTCACAAACCCTCGACTATTGCGTTGGAAAGACGTTGAGTCATTAATCTTCTGTTTGTAAAGGAAATGAATTACAATTTTTTTCTATTGTATAGGTGGTATACATATATGGTTTCTCTATAATAATTATTAATACATTTTTATTTGGGCCCAACCACTTGAAGATAATATTTAATCATGGGCCAACCCATACAAAATTAGAGTCTTTGGATTTAGCTTTGGGAAGGCCCAAACAATGCATGTGCCTTTGAGAAAATTGTTTGCGGTGCCCATGCAAAATGGATATAACTAGTATGCCCTTAAACAAAATCATTTATTTTTTGGTTGCATTATGTCCATATTATGTTTGAATAATATTAATGATTACAATGAGATGAGACAGTGAATAGATTGATCAGATTTTAAGTCGAGATGTTTTCATTTATTTATTTCTATATATATATATATATTTTGTACTCAAGTTTGGTGAAAATCTTTATTATGATCCATGAGCTTCTAAAGTTATCTTTAATTTTCAAAATAATATTATATCATTGATGATGTGGTTCCCTTGTACTCAATATACTTCGTTGTGTGGTTTCATTTTCATTTCCCGTATTGTTGTTGTTTTTTATTTTATTTTATTTTATTTTTTATATATAAATCTTTGAATCTCTAAATGTAATAATTGTTTTTGTTAGGTCTGAAGACTTGGATTGGCATTATGTGATAAGTCAAGAGATGACATGGCAAAGGGAGATGATTTGACAGTGATAACTTGGCAAAAAATGTGGTGACAAGCATGAGGATGTGGCTAACGCATGGTGACATGGCATATGAAGATATGAGAGCTAGAAACATCATGATGGGAGACTATGTTTACAGAAATTCCTCTTAATGGTTCATATAAAGATTAATAATTTTTGGAAAGAGTATCAAGGAAAAAGGATCTCTTTAAGAACAAGTTTATTTTAGGTATGATTTTATCTATCTTTGGTAAGATCCAATATGATGAATTATATCTTTGATATAATTCATTTTATGAGAAATTTATTTTTAAAAGAGAGAAATAATCTATTATTTGCAAGAATAAAAGATTATCATGAAGATTGCATGGAGCTTAGTTTGTTGTGAAGCTATTTGAAAACACAAACTAAGAAAAACAAGGGCAAGCCAATATGATTCTCAAGACCATAATTAGTAATACAATTTGAAGGAAGATCAAGGTAAAGGGATCTCATAAAAAAGGGTAAATTTTATCTTAAGTATGATTTTCTCAATCCTTTGTAAGATTCGGGATGATAAATCATATCTTTAGTAAAACTCCTTTTACGAAAGATCTATTTTAAAGAGAGAGAGGAATTATTCTTTGAGAGAAGATCATCACGGAGTAAAAGAGAGTAATAAGGCTAATTATGGATGAAGCTATTCAAGGAGACAAATCATATATGGAGGATTGATTGAAGATTAATTAAGATTTGATTGGAGATCATGCTTGAAGATATTGAAGACTAAACTTGGATGAGATAAGATCAAATTTACTAACAATATTTCAATGATTCAAACTAAGATCATATGGGAAGACCAAACTTGGACCAAGTTTGGAAAGAAGATCGGGAGATCTTCAATGACCATCGTTTGGTGAGATGGTTGCATGTACCTTGGTAGGCGCATTCCTTGGGAGAGGAGACCTGCTAAAGTGACGTGAGGAAGGAAGCGGTTATAGGCAGATGGAGCTCGGGATGAGTCAACTGCTATGAATCGGACTGAAGGAAATCGGGAGGGTTGAAGGAGTCGCAAAGTTCGTGCAACTCGCTAGAACTCAGTCATGTTCAGAAAGGTGGGCAGTGTTACAACTGGATGTTGCAACATCTAACTTTGGAAAGGTGTCCAAGTTAGGAAGCCGCAGAGAATTCTAAAAGAGGAAGGATCTAGTGGACATAGGTGCGTCTATATAAGATATCCTGCTTGAAGATTTAGGACGCCACGAGTAAGAGACCCTTTTGGTGAGGGTTGAGAAAAGAGTGGACATCGGACAATCTTTAAGAGGGTATTCTTTGTCTTTAGTGAGTAAGGGAGTGTTGTACTCTTTATTCTATCACCTCTTTTAGTGAATTGTTTCTCCGGGCTTGGCCCCCTAGATGTAGGTAAGGTGTGTCGAACTAGGTAATCAACTTGTGTCTTCTTTCTCTTGCGCGTGTGTGTTTTAATATCTTGTGAGATTGAGAGTTTACCTTGCACACTTACCCCTCCGGAACTAACAGTTTTGAGTTTGCAGTGAGTGAATAAATATACTGGATATTTACAAATAACTTCTATACACATAGAAACACTTTATTTATCTGTATATATTTATATGATTCAAAGCCAAGTTGAAATTTCTATATTATGTATGTATATATTAATTTTTACTTTTTTGTCCCTTTTCTATCTATGCTTCCTTCTTTTGCCAACAATCTTCATCTCTCAAATTTTTTTCTTTTATTTTATTTTATGTTATTAGTTTTTTTAAATGATTAGTTTCAATGTTAAAACCTTACTTTCATTCTCTATTCTCTGATTGAGTTTAGAATTTTATGAATAAATCTATCTACTTGATCCGAACAACTCATGATTAATATTCTTAATTTTATTAATTTATTATAATATTTTTTAATATATATTTCTAAATTATTTATTTTTTGTGTATTAGTTTTTTCAACTCTATTTTTTATATAAGGTTGAGGTCATATTCTAAAAATATGTTTGAAATGATACTAACATGAGATCAGGTCACCTCTAATATAGACCTGACTCCGGTTTCGGATCAAACCGTAGAATTAAACCGGATACGGCATTATTGAAACCGAACAGAACTATAAAAAGAACCAGAACTTTAAGGTTCCGGTTAAGGTTCTTATGAGTTGAAAACCGGATACCGAATTGAACCGGAATCGAACCTCCGGTTCCAGTTCTATTTTTATTTTTTTAATAAAAAGTATATATAATATAATTTTTTTTATATAATTTTAATTAATCGGAACTAAATTATTTGGAACCAAATTATTTAGAACCGAAACTAGAATCGGAACCGTATTAAAAGTGAACCTAGAACCGGAACCTTAAGACTATGGTTTGGTTTGGGTTCTATAGTTTATAAAATTGGAACAGAACAGTGGTTAGGTCTACTTTGACACCACTTATCATAGGGTGAGTTCGCATATTAAAAAAACTGATTTAATAAAGCATATGTTTGATCTCTTGATATGCCCAAAAATTTCATACTAAATATATATACTTCCTCTTAAAGTTATCTCCTAAAAATCTTTCTTTCCATGATGATTCCTGAGAGGACATTTGGCCATATTTTATTGGTTGGGTGTTGTTATGTTATCTCTTTGATCCTTAAAGGCTTTCTCTTTTCTGGTACACATTTAAAGTTATTTTTTTCCCTTGTTGGTACACGTTAATATCCAATTCTTTAGAAGACCCGTGAGTGAGCATTAACGAATTGTTTTGTTGATCTTGCCCCTCTTACCCTAGAGAAGGCCAGTCAAGGAGGGTGAGGCGGCGGTGTGGGCGGTCGAGGAGACGGAGGCATCGTTTGCGGACGAAGGAGGCTGCTGAAAGCATGAAGTCCGGAATTGAAGGCCGGAGAGAAGGTGGAGGATGAGCTCATCAGAGAGAGGAGCAGTGAGGTCAGGCCCTAGCTTTAGGGTTTACTGTTTTTGCATGTCGAGAACTTCATGCATGAGCAGTGGCTTGAGAGGAGCGTCGGTGAACCACAACTTTGGTCAGCTCCTTGCAATACTGCGGGAGGCCGTAGAGAAGGTGGAGGAGGAGCTCATCAGAGAGAGGAGCAGTAAGGTCGGACCCTAGTGTTAGGGTTTGCTACTTCTACATGTCGAGAACCTCATGCTTGAAAGGGGGCTTGAGAGGAGTGTCACATCAGAATCAGCTCACTAACTTCCACTTTGCTAGCTTATTACACCAATTTTATTCTCATTTTTCTTCTCCATTTGACAAGAAATTTATTTCTTTCCTATTTTAAGGTTGCAGATGTTTCCCAAGCTATAAGACAAAATGCTGATGCCTTGATGTTTATCTAGTGAGTCTGCAATTGGATCTTATGCCGATAAAGCTTTTTCCGTCTTTGTATATGATCAGTGGATGCATGGAACTTTGGAGTCATGAAGAAAATCAAAAAAAATCTTTTCCCACCCTAACCGGCAATATCCTTGCCCGACTGTGTCACGGAGCAGACTTGCAACTATGCTGTACAAATGGGTACTCTACTTTCTACTTTTTAATATTGACACTTCATCAATTTTCTCTCCTCGACTTGGCTTCAGTCCAAGCATATCATAAATCTATAATTTTGCAACTAACAACCTCGGTGTCGATGCTATTTTTGTGTACACCAAGCATGGACTCATGGCATCACTACTCTCTCGCAATCGTCCGAACCCACCTGTGTTTGCATTCACGGACAATGCTAACACGAGATGGGGATGAACTTGAACTGGGGAATCATCCCATTTGAGCTGCCATTATCAGCAGATATGGAAACAAATATCAAGAATACATTTCAATCTAATTTGAGCCATTCCTCTGCTGCTCCTTCTGTTTTCTAGTCAATTCAGGTCAAAACAATTGTTTGATGAAAACAAAAGAATGCTCTCTCTCTGTGTTATTATTTATTCTTCAATCTGATATATATATATATAGTTGGTGATTTATTCAATGAAAACACAAAAATCATGAAGGGAGATAATTTATTGCATTTATATCTGAAGAGTGCAAATTATGGAAAATACATTACTCTGGGATTGTATAAGTTGAGTTGACTCTTTTCTAGTTAAATATTTAAATGAAGGATCTTTTTAAGCCTATTTTCTGTGTTTGGATTGGTTTAAAACTATTGGTTTGTGTAAATAAATAGTTGGGTTGTCTTAGATAATCTTAGTGTATTTTTAAGAGATTTGATGGTATGTCTTTTGGGGGATGATTGGTTTAGAATATTTTCCATGTAATTTTCTAATATAACTAAATATTGGTATGTAAACAAATCTATATTTCTGTGCTTGAATACAATAATTAATGAAATACCTCCTACAATGATCTGGAAGTTCAGATTGACGAACTTATGAGCTGTTAAAACTTTACAATTGTATAACATTTGAAACTCAATGCTCAAGAAATCAAGTTGACAGTTGCTAATGAGTTTAACGTTTTAGTTATTTTTATTTTTTTTTTTTTAGATAATCAAAGTTTTGGATATATTGGATTCAGTTGGATGTTTATAGTTGCCATTACCTAGTTCATGTGTCGTAGCTGTCTATATATACACATGCTTAACTCTAATTGGAAACTTGCCTTGCCTTGCCATCCTCCTTTTGTGTATTTTTAATTATTGTGAATTTTTCATATCAAACTAGTAAGATGGACATGGCGCTAGATGCTTGGACTTGCGCCATTACCACCCATTCTACAATTTTTTTTATGCTCTTTCTGGCTGAATCACCCCGTTGGTTGTATATGAAGATGAAGCCTTCTCTGAGGAATTTTTTCCATGTGCTACATATTCTCTGGATAAACCCTTTAATCGTGATGCTCCATGTATATAATGCAGAATGAAAAAGCCAAAGTTATTTCATTTATTGCTAAAATATATGATCATGTTCGTTTAGAGGAGGAGAAGGATTTGCTCTCTGTTGTCTTAGTTAAAGATATTGAATTTGAAAATTCTGTCAGTTACTCTGATGTTTTCAAATCCAAGGAAATTAGACTTGCCTTTTTTACAGGAGCAGGACTTAAGGTACAAACAACCTAGGCATATTATTTTTGGTTTCTGAAGGGTCTAAGTCCCACATAAAGTACAAGTAACAAAATATGGAAAGAAATTCATTTAATGACCAAGTCTTATGTGCGCACAAAGAAAACCATAGTTTATTGATTTGGTGGAGAACTATCTATTTTCTGCGTCTATTAGCAAGCTCATTTTCGTAATGCATTAATATCAACTTCCCTTTTGGTCCCTCTACTCAGAAATATTCCAAACTAGTCCCTCTACTCTTGAAAAATGACCCAACTAGTCCCTGTATTTTTAAGAGTAAAGGGGCTAATTGGGAAAAGACTAAGAGTAAAGGGACTAAGTGGGCCAATTTTCAAGAGTAGAGGGATTAGTTGAGAGCATTTTTGAGTAAAGAGATTAAAAGGAAAGAGAGAGAAAAGTAAAGGGACCAATTTAGGACCTTCAATATGAGCTTGGGTAGATACTAATACAGTCAATACTAACCAATATCACTAATGTTAAATCTTGAGAATTGATAATTTCCTTACTCTATTGGATGCTCATTCTGTTATTGAACCTATTATACAAATTCATTATTATTTAGTTGCAGGAAAAGTCCATATGGTGTCTGCGCAATTTGCTTTAGCAAATTGCTAGCCTTTATGATTAGATAAAATGTGTGTATATATATTATGTGTATAACCAAAGCATGTCTTATGGGACCCTAACATGCACTGATGGATAGATGTGTCACTTCATTTGGAGTTAGGATTGTTTTGATTTATTTGTCATTTGGAATTAGGATTGGTTTTGATTTATTTGTATATTTTGGTTTCATAACCAAAATAACCCTTATGGCACCATTGCATGCACTGATGCACAGTGAGCCTTGGATTTGATTGAGTATGAAGCTGAAAGACACGTGCTGGAGAAAAGATGCTTGGACCTACCCAATTAGGATGATTAATCAACGCATCTAGAGGTTAGTACTCTTTTGATAAGAAATTAGTTAAGCATCTTTGAAAATCTAGTCCTTTTGGATATAGTCATTTGATTGTAATTTTATTTTTATTTGAGTTCATGTGTACAGGTCCCACTTTTGGATGAAGATAAGCCACAATTGATGACTTTGGGCCTATATGATAGATGTTATCCTACCAATCAGTTAACATCTCCACATTCATTGAATTTTTATTAACTTTTTATGTACTCTTGTACAGGAAACTTGATAAAAAACAATTATCCTTTCTTAGTTATAAAAGTATGTGATGCATTATGTAACAAAGTGAGATTTTAGATTCGATTCACGTTTTACACAAAAATCAAAATTGGGTTAAGGCTGGCAGATTGAGGGTATTTGTAATCAGGTAAATTTTATGCTTACAAACTTTCATATATATGCCTTGCATTATAGATTTCTCTCAATTTAAATAAAATGCTTGATATTTATTTCATTATGTTTTTTAAAACATTGAAGATCAATTTAAATTCACAATAATGACTCAATAGAATTATAATGACTAAATAAGATCAGATGAACAACATGCAGTGTTTAGTTTCATTAGTAATTTTCAAATTGTTTATTAAGAATTGAGTATGTTTTAACAAAAGATAGAAAGTAATGGGAGTTTTTGGAAAAAAAAAATTGGAAAATGTAGATAAACAATAAATTAAGGAAAAAAAAACCTATTAAACAAGGTATATTTTCCATCCATGTTTAAGTGGGAACAATTCAGTTTTGCAAATTGAAAATTATGTATGTTTTTAAATAGAACTTTCCATATCTCTTTTAATACTAGGTAATATAATATAATCGGTAAAAATGCAAAACTGAATTATTTAAAAACATACATAATTTTCATTTATATCATCCTTTTTTTTATAATCGGTATATCATCTTATTAAACAAGGTAAAAATGCAATTCAGTTTTAGAACCTTTTTTTTTATCGATTATTTACCTATTCAGTTTTTCATTTATATACCTATTAAACAAGGTATATCTTCCTTTTTAATAAGAATTATTTTGGTATGAAATTGATTAATAAGGAAAGTTTCAACTTGTTCTTAATAAAAATGCATGCTTAAAGGATTTTAATTAAAAATAGTTTTAAAGAGAATCTTTTATATCAATGGGCCATGTTTAGCTTGAATAATAATAAATAAAATTATAATTTCAATTTCATTTTTTTAAGTGAATAATAAATATTTTTAAATATTATTTTTTTTACATTTTATTTATAACTTATATAAATTTTTTAAGATAATGTAATATAATAAAGATAATATGATATAATCGACATGATAAGCCAATATTATGCTATATAACGGTTATAGAGAGATGAAAAACAAAATCTCCTTTAGAAGTTAAGATAATGTTATTATAATTCAAATTCATGAAAATATTATAAAACACAAATTTATATCCTCCTAACCACTTTTATCAAACAAATATATTGGGGAAAAAATTTAATAAGGATTTAAACAGGATGTATTTTCCTTCGATGTTTAAGTGGGAAGCATTTAGTTTTTCAAATTTAAAATTATGTAGTTTTCCCCCATAAAACCTTCCATATCTCTTTCCATACTAGGTAATATAATATAATTGGTTATAGAGATACGATTATATAATATGTATTTGTTAAAATTTTGTTATTTTTTTAAATAGAACTTCTATAATTTTTTTTATAGAACTTAAGAAAATGTAATATAATAAATATAATATAATATAACCGATGAACAATAGCATATGATTTCCTATAATGTTTCAAAGAATGCCAATATATATACTAAAAAAATATCTGTAGACGAAAGCTTTAGTATGAACTAAACTCATACAAACCAAATATTCATCAAAGCTCTTAGAAATAGTAGTTGACATACACTCCAATGCATAATAATTTTTGTGTCTCTAGCAAATTACAAACTCATAAAAACTCTTTGTCTTATATAGGCTAAGCGTTGTTTCACTGAGTTCTCTTCTCTTTATCTTCATTATTTATTTATTATAATAATAATAATAATAATAATAATCCGATTTAAAATTTTTATATTTTTCCTATGTTTTTAAGGTCAATTTATTAATTGATTTTTTTCCCCTCTATTCTTAATAAATCACAACATGTGGGAAAAATGGAAGGCGACTGGCATGTTGTTGTTGAAGTACAATTTAAGGTAATACTCAAGGCACTTTTAGAAAAATTAATATTACCACTTGCAAATTATGTATGCGAGAAACATGGATCAGATCATACTCCATCTTTTGTATGTAAAATCATATTTGAAGATAGTTGTGGAGTTCATGAACAGTTTGGATCGGAATCATCTATCAAAAAAACAGCTGAAAATAATGTTGCCTTACGTGCTATAAAGCACCTTAAAAGTATTTTTAATATTATTATTATTATTAAAGATGTGAATGAGAAGGAGCTATTTGACGTTAAAGATGAATTACAACAATTAAAAATGCTAATGAAAATGTTATCAGAAAGTCTTGCAATGGTTACTAATGAGTTGGACAAGCTGAAGGGCAGGATTATACTGACAGATCAATCTAAAAGTAACCAAAATTCATTTATGATCTGATAAGAAAGAAGATCTACTTCAATACATGCTTTCTTTCTTGGATGTGGGAAAAAGGAAATAGTTTCCTTAGTTATTAAAATAAATTTGAATTTAGTATAAATATAATGTGTTTTATATTTGCAGTGCAAGAGTAATTATATTAAATATGTAATAAAATGTGTGTTTTGTATTCTTGTCCCATTTATATGCATATCAGTATCATTGTATATGTTGTTGTTGTTGTTGTTGTTGTTGTTGTTGTTGTTGTTGTTGTTGTTGTTGTTGTTATTACTATTACTATTATTATTATTATTATTATTAAATAGATTCCACTATTGTTATATATTACTACATATATATATATATATCTAACTATGTAAGTTTAAAATACAAATGTATTATTTTTGTAATAATAAACCAAACTTATAAATTTGATAATGATAAAGACTGTATCAAACTTAATAAATTATGACCAACATTCACTAATTAACAGTTCATTGTCTACTCCAATCTATTGCTTATTATTATTTTTTTTTTAAACTCTTCAGTTGAGTTGATTGGGTGATTAATTCCTCTATTTTAGATTATACATTTGCAATCCAAATGGAAATTACATGAATCCTTTTGAGGAATTTATTAATAATCTATTACCTTCTAGCGAGTCTGGCATTGAAAAAACGTAATGATAATTTTCTTCAGAGATTATATAGTTCATGTTATAGATGATTTGGGCATGCAATGAAGTTGTGTTAGTAAATTATTAGTATCACCACAAGTAATACATGCACATTGAGAGTAGATAATACACTACACACACACACACACACACACATATATATATATAGCAGTTTTTCCAGTTTGTCTGCCCATATATTGCAGTAATAAAGCATGAAATTTAATTTTCTATCAAAATATTATTAACATATTACTTTTATTATCTTTAAATTGTATCTCATTTGCTATTGTTTTTATATGTTTAAAAAAAAGGGCTGAGTTTGATTCAAATGTTTACCATAACTGTTTGAGGAAAAAAAATATTTTCTCCTTTTTCATATCTATATCTATATTTTCTTTATGCTCTACTTATAATGTATAAATGATAATCTTATGATAAAGTTTTCATATCTTTTTTAAATAGATGTCTTACTTCATTTATAATACATTTAGATTGTAATATATAAAAAAGGCATATTTTAAGCACTTACATAGTTTTCGTTTGTTTTTAATGGAATTACTTTAAACTAAATATTTTGCTATTACAAAATTAATATTATGATCTAAATATTTCTTATACAAAATTAATTTCCCGCTTTTAATAAATCAATGATGTTACACATTTTATAATTAATAATATGACTGTATTAAGTAATAAAAATGTTACCTACATATTATAATTGGATACATAAAAAACCAATATATATTCTTAAGCAATATATATTATTGATGATGAAAGATGATGAGAATTCATCATTAACACAATCTATTCATATCATTAGATATATTTAATAATCTTAGTAATTAAGTAATATACAACAAATATGTTTTTTAAAATGATACAATTAATGAATGAACAATACTTTGTTTATAAATATTATAATTACAATAATTTGTTCAGAAATATTATGCAAAAATTAAAAACTTATTACATGTCTCTTATAATTACATAACAATTAAGTAATTAAAACAATTTTTACATATTATAGATGCACAACATCATAAAAATAGTCAATGTCAATATATATTCTCAAACAATTTAATATTATTAATGAAAGCGAATACTTGCTTGATAAAGAAAATCCATCATTAACTATCATTTACTATGTAATTAGATACATTAAATCTAATAAAATATAAATCTCATGAAGAAACAAATATCCTGTAATATTTATGATTGATAAATAATATACTACAAATGTTTTGTTTAATATAATAACTAAATTAATAAATGATTATCATATTATCCATCACAATATATTTAATAATGTGAAAAATAATTATAATTTTGTGACATATAGGTTATCTATAAAAACAAGTCTTTTAAAACCAAATACAGAGAGAGAGAGAAGAGAGAGAGAGAAGGAAGATATTGGTTATTATTATTATTATTATTATTATTATTATTATTATTATTATTATTATTATTATTATACTTAATACAAATATTGCATTTATGTATCTATTCAATTAATGTGGAATCCTTCTATACTTAAAGCAAGAAGAATTTAATTAAATTATGCTATGGTGTTTACATTGCAAATTTGAAGATTTGTTTCTAAATGCAATAATGTTATGTAGATTGAAAAGCTTGATTAGAAGTGGTAGGCTGATTTGAATGTTTGCAAACTTCTTTTGAGGTAAGAATTTTTTTTATATATTTTATACTTATATGATATTTACACTATGTGAAGTGAATATTATACTAATTTTTTTATTTTATTTCTTGTTGATCATCTTACTTCAGTTATGTTACAAAAGATTCATGCAAAATTCAAAAAATGACTAAGCCCCATCATATTAAAAAGACTGATTTGATACCTATTATAAGTAAATCAGATGCTACATACAACAGAATAAGACGGATGGATATTATAAAGGCTAAAAGAATAAATAATAGAAATAATAAGTCAATACCCACACATCTTCAATCACAATGTTATATTGACGCTAATGATGAAATCAATATTGAGTCTACATTACAATTAGACTCATATGAACTTGATGGTGGATTTAGCGTCTATTCCAACAACAAACGATTTGCCAATAGAAATGAGGCATGTCCTAATGCTGATGCTTCAACAAGTAGATCATAATATATGTTTGGACTCTTGGGATCTGATCTACTAATGACCAACAATGAAGATGATTCTACTAATCATGAAATTAATCTTTCACCCATTCATGTTAAGACAAATGATTCCAGTACTGTTTTAAACAATCAACACCAAAGTAAGCCTTCTCCTTCTTTAGTTATTCCCTATATTTCCATTATCATTATTTCTAAAATAGTCACATCTACAATCTAAGTATTTTAAATTTTTCTCAAATCTACAATTACAAATTTCTCACATATACAGTTCTGTAGATTATTCTTCTCTTAATGATTGTAACAAGAACGATATTTTAATCTTCATACTTTAGTGGGCCAATTTTCAAATGCTTATTTTGCAATGCATTCATGTGGTATGATGAAAGAATCGACCTATCCAAATCTACTTCAAATCCAAAATTTAATATGTGTTGCAAGCAAGGGCTTATTTCTCTTCCTCTACATAAACCAGCCCCATCTTTTTTACGACGATTACTTGATGGTAATGGTGGAGTAAGAAATTCAAAATTTAAAGAGCAGATTAGAATATACTGTGGACTCCTTTTTTCTCACCCGGCTTTTAATTAGAGTTAGACCGGTTAAAAATAAATGGATTACAAATCAAATTTAATTTTTTATGACTTCAAGAGATTATGGGTTCATGACTTCTATTAGGGGCAAGTCCTTAGTGTTAATTACCATGGACATTGTCGCAGGAACCTCCGATTAAGAAATAAGTGTGAAACAAGGAAATAAGTTATGACAATCAATTTCATTTATTTCAATAAATATGAATTCATGGATTTCATTGAAAATACAAGAAATTTGAAATCATTTTGACTTATGCATCTTGACTTGTGTCTGAACTTGTGTCTTGGGCATTTTTGCATCTTTTGATTTGATTTGTATTTCAAGTTATGGATTCTCTATGTTGATGAATTATAAACTTGATTTTGACTTTCCATAAACTTCGGCTTTTATGCTCGTGAAGCTTCCTTCAAGTCTTGACTTGTGAAACTCTTTGGGTCTTTAACTTATGATGTCTTGACACCTCTGAGTTCAATTGTCGATTTATATGGATTTTTAAATATTAACTTGTGGACTTCTTTGGGTCTTCGACTTTTGATGTCTTGAGACTGCTGAGTCCAATTGTTGATTTATATGGATTTTCAAATATTGACTTGTGGACTTCTTTGGGTCTTCGACTTTTGATGTCTTGAGACTGCTGAGTCCAATTGTTAATTTATATGGATTTTCAAATATTGACTTATGAAACTCTTTGGGTCTTCGACTTTTGATGTCTTGAGACTATTGAGTCCAATTGTCAATTTATATGAATTTTTAAATATTGACTTATGAAACTCTTTGGGTCTTCGACTTTTGATGTCTTGAGACTACTGAGTCCAATTGTCAGTTTATATGGATTTTTAAGTCTTGACTCTTTTCATATTTTGAGTCTTGACTTGGTTGCTTCGATATATATATATATATATACATTTTTTTGTCATCATATATATATGAACATTTATGATATGTCTCTGCATATGCCTTGTCGCATCTTTGAAATACATATCTTGTCATTGTCTTGAGATTATATATATATATATATATATATATATATTAATTGTTGCTGCATATCCTCTTCATGCGAGTACAATTTTTGGGTTCCGAGCCAACATTGCCCTCGTTGCTTGCATGAATGCTGTTACCCCACCAAACAAGTTTGATTATTTGAAGCATGAGCTGACTAGAGAGCATATTCATTATAAAGTAATAACAGAGTCTTGGGAATATTTTTAATCTTAAACTTGTCATCACAGGTATCTCCAAAATCACATATATCTCCACAATTTTATTTTTATTTTATATATATAAAAATCATATTTATTCCCATGTGTATGGTGGGGCCCGCCTTTATTATATTTTTTTTATTTTTTTTATATGAGGCACGTGAGTGCATGCATGCCATTACATGCATCTCAGTTTTTGTTTATTCATTTCCAAGTGGTGGGACCCACTTTTAATTATTTTTTTAATGAACCAGAACATGATGCATGTTTCTCATTTGCTTAATCACGAATTTCATTTCATGATGGGCCCACCTTTTTTTCCTAAATGAGTGAGGTAAAAATTAATAATATTAACTGTGAATCCGTGACAATGAAGGCATCCATTGGTCAAGAAGACAAGGATCATGCTTCTCAAAGTCATTTCGTATGAAAGAGTGCCATGTAAACATTCACTTATAGCATGATTGTTGCATCAACAATGAATTAAATCAGAGCTCCTATGCTATTTGCTTGGTCACATTTTGAAATAATAATATATATGTGTATATATATATTAATGTTATGGCAAGACCAACATGCAGCACAGGCACCACTCCATGTAGATCATGTACATTGTTCTTAAAGACTTCCTCATAGTGCATGAGAGAATTGTGAAAGAAACCCGTAATTTGGTGTGATTAATAGTCTTCGTTTCTCTAATCATTGATTTTAAATTGGCCTTTAAGACTACAACACTGGTTTTGACTTCATTTATCTTCCTCTTCAAACCAATTATGGCCAGATAAAGCATAAGTATTGTATGCTCTTCTTGTTCATCCTGGATGGTGTTCTGCATGTTGTAGGCGTAGTAACTGGGCCATGTTAAACTTTTCTAGTATTCTTTACATATTGAGTCTCATAAGGTATTTTTGAAATATGCATATGTATCTGTCTTCAGTTCTTCTACAGCATCTTTTGTTTTGAGAAGTAACTCATCAGTTGCATTCATTATTTGTCTTAAACCAAATCATATTTTAATGCATTAAACAAGCTCGGATGTCAAGCAACTCCACTGCTTTTAGCCATCCCACCTACATGCATGTCATGCTGGAGTGAATAAACTCAATGTCATAGAGCTGTGTTGACACATACGAGTCCTCCTCCATCATGCTCGCATCGTACAACCATATGTCCTCGTGCAAACATATATTAGGTCGACATCGTCAGTGCTTCATGGATGCTCATTGTTGGTGAAAATTGATATATAAATCCATCGGCAGAGTTCTCCATCGGCAAGTAGGGCTCCACCAGAATAAAACACAATCCAATCACATGCACTGTGATCTTGAATCCGATCACTCATTATTAGATAAGGAGGAGGAAGATGGTAGCGTTGCAGTTCGTCGTGAAACTGTGGTCCAACGTTCATGTTCATCTCCTCACGGCATGTAGTCGGGATTCTTTTACACCATCGTTTGAATCATCTAACAGATTCTTTGAAGTGTAAATTCTGTAGAAGCAAAGAAGCCATTTGCTGCGGCCCATCCCCAAACCTCTCCACCATAGCAGGTATCATCCCATTAAAATGAATATTAAGGTGCTCCACGGAAAGTGATGCAGCTGACAACAACACCTTGAGTACACCCTAAGAAACCCGGGAGTTGCGGCTCTGGTTCCTTCATTTCTCCTCATCGGCTTCATAGGCTCAATATCAAAAGCGACCGCTGCAAGGATGAAGACAGCAACGTGGCTACATCGGCGATGGCAACATCTTCTCAGGCTCTTGTATCTTCATTGTCTCTTCATGCTTCGGTTCCACCGTCTTCACAATATCTTGCAGTTTCCCAGGCTTCTATGTCTTCATGGGCTCCACATCAAAAGCGGCACCAGTTGGCGGGCAGCAATGGTTGTGGCGACGACAATATTGATGGTAGGCGACGGGTTGGTTTTTGGCTTCGGCGGGACAGCAACGACCTATTCTCCTTTTTTTTATTATGTATTTGTATATGTACATATTGGTAGCGATGGGAACCGAGAGTCTTCCTCTTTTTCTTTCTTTCTTTAGTCGTCCCTCACTTTTGGTTCCCCGTTTTTTCTTCTTCTTTGGCTCCATCCTCGCTCGTCTTCTCCTTCTTCCTCCTTCTGACTCCTTTGATTTTCTTCTTCTTTGATCCTTCCTTCTTCTTCCTTTTCCTTGCTCTCTTCAATTCTTCTTTGGCCAGTCCTCCTCTCGCCCTCTCTCGCTCGTCTTCTATTTCTTTCTTATATGAGTTTTTTTTTTGTAGAGAGAAAACCAGCCCCCACCCATTGCCTCTCGCTGCCTTTGCTTTAAAACCTTCTAACCACCTTCCTCGTGGACGATCGTGGGAGCGGTTGCCATGATAATGGAGGCAATGCCCTCGATCGTGAAGTGACCACGAACACGAATAAATATTATATATATATATATATATATATATATATGATTTCGATTTTTTATATTTCCCTTTTATATATATATATATATATATATATATATACATATATATATTGTTTGATTATTATTATTATTATTATTATTATATACATATTTATTTATTTATTTATTCTGATTTGATTTGATTTTAATTTTTTTTATTTTATATTTATATTATAATATACTATATTATATTATTATAATTATTATTTTACATATATATTTTTATCATATTTACTATCTTCTTCATTTTATTATTTTTATTATCATTATTATTTATTTATTTATTTGATTTATATATTTTAATTATATATATATATATATATATTTGTCATCAGATTTTATTTATGCTATTTTTTAATTTATTTTATAATATTTATTTTTTTATCCGATTTGATTTATTTTATTTTAATCTATTTTTATTATATATTTTTTATCCGATTTTATCTATGTTATTTTAATTTTTTATTATTATTATTGTTATTATTATTATTATTATTATTATCCCTTTTATCTGATTTAATTTATTAATTGTATTATTATTATTATTATTATTATTATTATTATTATTATATATTTGCTTCGTGATTCGTATTCATATCTGATCTTGGATTTGAGATCATCTCGAGATTTGTACCCTCGATTGATCTTGAGATTTGAATATTTTGAATCACCCCAAGATCGGTGCTCTTAACTAATCCAGAGATTTTGATATTTTTAGATTGCCTTGAGATCAGTACTCTTGACTAATCTTAAGATTTTGGATATTTTGAATCGCCTTGAAATATGTGTTCTTTGCTGATTCGGATATTTGAATATTTTTTTAGATTGCTTTGAGATCTGTGCTCTCGGTAGATCTTGATATTTGAGTATTTTGGATCGCCTCGAGATCGGTACTCTTGGCTTATAAGCAGATTTGAATATTTAGATAGCCTTGAAATATGTGTTCTCGGCTGATCTTGATATTTGAGTATTTTGGATTGCCTCAAGATCGGTGCTCTTGGCTTATCCGGAGATTTGAATATTTAGATCGCCTCGATATCGGTGCTTTCGGCAGATCTTGATATTTGAGTATTTTGGATCGCCTTGAGATCTGTGCTCTCGGCTAATGTAGGGATTTGAATATATATATATATATATATATATATATATATATATATATATATATATATATATATATATATATATATATACATATTAGATTGCTTTGAGATCTGTGCTCTAGGCTGATCTTTGGATTTTAATGTTTAGATCGCCTCAGGATATGTATTCTTGGGTAATCTTGAATATATCCAAATATTATGAAATTTATTTATCTTATCCATATGTTGTCCTAATTTGATTATGATTGAGTCACATGTGGTTTTAAAATTTTAATTTGATTTGAATTAGGACATACAAAATTTTTTATATAAACATATACAACTCACTTTTCCAATTTACTTCACTTGGTGGTATTGTTGATAATAGTGTCAATCAAAGACCTGGGCCTTATCTATTCAAGTTATCAGGACAAAATTATCATAGAATGGGGTCTCTACTTCCAATTGCTGGGCAAACAGCTAAATTTGCATAGCTGTACATGATTGTATCGGATGTTGAATTAAGTTATAGAATGTCATGCTTCCAATTTGATGATGGTATTCAAGGATTGGACAATGATATCATATGCTGATTAGGGATTATGTTGGATGAATACAATGAGATTGTTAAAGTCTTCCGGAGTGCAAGAGAAATTCACATGCAATTTAAAGAATTGCCAATTAGGATCAAGCTTATTGCAAATCGAAATAATAATGACCGTAACTATTCTGCACCATCAGCTCCAGAAATTGTTGCTCTCATTGTAGGTGATATTGGTATTAATGACCATGGAAGGGATATTATAGTAGAACACAAACAAGAAGGTTTCAAAAGAATTGGTGATCTACATCCATTGTTCATGCCACTTCAATATCCATTACTCTTTCCTTATGGAGAAGATTGCTTTCATCTAAATATACCTTATGAAGAATCTCCAATACGATGTAAATTAGACAGGAAGTGTTTAACTATGAGAAAATATTATGCTTACTTGATTCAACAAAGAAATATTGAGAATAATACCCTGCTAAGAGAATGTTGACTTTTTCAACAATTTATAGTTGATTATTATGCTATAATTGAAGACACAAGATTAAGATATATTAGAGAGCATCAAACATCATTGAGGACTGAAATGTACAAGACTGTTAGAGATGCAACTACTCAAGAAGATCTGCAGTGCAATAGTATTGGGAAGCACATGATTTTACCTGCAAGTTTTATACCAAGCCTTAGGTATATGATTGAAAAATACCAAGATGCAATAGCTATTTGTAGATTTTTTGGCTATCCTAAACTATTTATTACATTCACTTGCAATCCTTGATGGTCAGAAATAACATATGTATTAAATGCTATTATAGGCCAACATCTTGAAGATAGGCCTAACATAGTCTCGAGGGTTTTTCTTATGAAACTACGTCATTTGATGGAGATCTAATTAAAAACCATCACTTTGGACATGTAAAAGCAGGTAAATGATGTAGATTCCTATTTCTTATTTTAATTAGTTTGGATGATTGTGAACTTAATTATATATTTTCTTTTTTTTTAGTTATAATCCAGGTTCAGTAGGGTCTATCCACATATTTATATCTTTTATTATGGTTGGAAAGTAGAAGTTATGACAACATCAGAAATTTATAATATAGTTTCTACTAAATTACTAACGAGAATTTGAAGTCAACAATACGTAACA